>NW_021136990.1:0-49766 GCF_004193835.3 Ostrinia furnacalis | reverse complement strand
TTTCTTGCACCTCTCCCCGCCGGCTCAAGGGCTAAGGGCGGGGACTTTTGCTATGTTCACCTCCTAACTAGTCTAAATAAAGTCCTGAAGTCAGAAATTGTGTTCTACAGTTTTCCATCTATAATGCTTTATTGACTGGACTAGGAGGATTTGCTTAATTATTGAAACTGTACTTAATATCACAAAGAGCATTATGTCCTTTTCAACTTAGGATCAGATAATTAAACTCGTAATATACTTTTTAATCTTTGTTTTAGAGGAGAGTTCACTGGATTATTTCACATCATTCAAGCTTTAAAGCAATAGATAGTAACTTAATAAGGTGGGTGTTTTCGGATGCTTTCTCGTTGTGTATATAAAAAAATATCTTGGACCTACCATATAGGTAAGTATAGTTGGCAAATGAAATTGAATTTGAATTTATGTGGCTTAATTTTGGAAATGTTATAATGAAAAACACAAGCAGGGCTTTCATTCATTTTGTTTCATGTTAACTAAGATTTACATCCGCTAAGGCAGATTATACAGAAGACCGAGGAGTATAATCAACCACTTTGCCTGGCGTTTGTGGATTATGAGAAAGCCTTCGATTCGGTCGAGACCTGGGCAGTGCTACAGTCTCTCCAAAGGTGCCAAATTGACTATCGATACATCGAAGTGTTGAGGGGTTTGTACAAAAACGCCACAATGTCGGTCCGCCTCCAGGATCGGGACTCGAAACCTATCCAGTTGCAGCGAGGGGTAAGACAGGGAGACGTCATATCTCCAAAACTGTTTACCACCGCCCTGGAAGATGTCTTCAAGCTTCTGGACTGGAACGGATTTGGCATAAATATCAACGGCGAGTACATCACCCACCTTTGATTCGCGGACGATATCGTAGTCATGGCTGAGACCTTGGAGGATCTAGGCACAATGCTCGATGGCCTCAGTAGAGGCCTCNTATGTGCCCCGCCCACTGCCACTTGATTTTAGCGATTCTGCGGGCTATGTCAGTCACTCTGGTTCTCCTACGGATCTCCTCATTTCTGATTCGATCACGCAGGGAAACTCCGAGCATAGCACGCTCCATCGCTCTTTGGGTGACCTTGAGCCTTCTTATGAGGCCCATAGTAAGCGACCACGTCTCAGAGCCATACACCATCACTGGCAACACACACTGGTCAAACACTTTTGACTTGAGACACTGCGGTATTTCGGACGTGAGAATTTCGCGAAGCTTCCCGAACGCTGCCCAGCCGAGTTGGATTCGACGATTAACCTCTTTCTCGAAGTTGGACATACCTAACTGGACTGTTTGTCCCAGGTATACATAATTGTCAACAACTTCGAGTATAGTGTCTCCAACCTTCAAAGGAGTGGGTACAACACGGGCATTTGACATAATTTTTGTCTTGTCCATGTAAAAAGGTACATGAAAGTAATTTAATTTTACCAAATAGGCTCATTTCCACCAAAGAGACGAGAGGAAATATGCGATAAAGCTAGCAACTGGCAGCTGTCAAATTATATAGAAAAAAATGTGGCCGCCAGACACATCTCTCCTCTGCGCTCGATCCATTTCCACTGAAGTTGAGCGGAGACGAGATGTGAGAATATCGAAATCTGATTGGTTATTAAAACACATCTCGTCTCATCATTTCTCCCCTCCACCTTGGTGGAAACCGGGTCTTAAAAAGCGCTTTTACTTGTATCTCGGTTGGAAAGAAAAAATTCTATGATAAAAATATGTTAAAATCTATACCTACCTGGTCCCGATGCTGCGCCCTGCTCTTGTTCTTGCCACGGCTCTGCTTCTGCGAGGCCACCACTCCGTACATCTTCACTGAAAGTCACTGGTTTCTTCACTACACGTCACTGGTTTTACTTCACTGTTCACTGGCACTGGAAATCATTGGTTGCGTTTTTGTGGCGGTCAAGCTGTAGATCCTGGCTACACAGGAGTTGCAGTGGTGGGAACGAGAGGTGGGAATAGTCCCGTGGCTCTGGAAATCAGTATGTTGGCATTGTTGATTTGCACACTTACGAGTATTTTATTTTTGGTATATTTTGGATGGATGTTTTTTATTCTATAACCAAAAAAGTAGTCAACGGATAGCAATCAATTTCTTCAGTTCAGTTTCATCAGTTTGGGGTTTAATGGGTGTATTTATGAGTAAATTAATATTTTACGTTATTAAGATAGTTAAAAATAAAATAGCTACGAGAAAAAGCTAATATTTCGAAAAGTACGACAATTTATACCCCAAGTATCAAGACCGTTCAGTCGCCGCGCCTACTCGAGCGCTGCGTATTTTTCAAAATACAGTCGGCCGCGTTTTAAATAACGATAAATGGCTCGGAAACGCGCTGAAGCCGCTTTATGTACTGAGAAGCGATCTGAAACGGCAGTAAATAATGCTTCGGAGTATACTAGCGTGGGTATATACTGTCCGAACTATAACTTTTTGTCGGACTAAATCTCTAATTTAAATTAACTGCGTGCCTACAAATTGCTACGGCTGAAAATAACTTATAGTTACCTACTTATTTTTTATGCATAACAAGGCAGTTATTTGACCACAATCGCACCTGATGTTAAGTGGGATGCAGTCTAGGATGGTACATATTTTATCTGCCCTGTAAGTACTTGCCCCAAAACACTTTTTAAGCTCTTGGTGAGTAGGAGGGTACAAAAATGCAAATTAGAAGGATACTTGACTACCCAAATAAGTATAATAATATTATTATTATGTTTCCACTCTGCAGGTACCTTCTTAGTTACAGTCTGTGGCAACCTACCTGCTCTGACAATCTTGTATCTACGGTTTAAGACATTAATTTCTCAAAAACAGAAAAGTTACTTTATCCTACCTAACTTTAAAAAAAAAGAGTTTATGAGTATGTTTCGACTTTCGATGTTTGTTACACGCCTTAACTACTGAACCGATTTAGATAACATTTCAAATAGCGATAGTTTGAGACCCAGGGACTAACATAGGTTAGTTTTTATCCCGGTTTTTGAAACGGACACGCGCGTGTAAATTGTACGAGGGAATTTTTGAAATATTTATTTGGTAACAAGGTTTACAAACACTTCGTTTTGTAACATAAGGCTCCTGGAATGTATTTGCATTTTCATGATCGCAATAAAACACCCGGCTCTGAGTGCCCGCTATGAATTTTATGAATATTATAATAAGTTGTGAATTAGGTCACTGTTTGGCGAAAAACCATCTTGTCGTGGTAGGTAAACAAAAAAGGTAGGTACATCAGGTAGTAGCTACCTATCACGAAAATTAATTAGATTAAACTAAATTCTCTCTTTTGTCTAATACTTATTTACTCGTAATAGAGCAATATTTTTAGCAGCGATTGTAGTTTCATCAAATTCGGTACAGTATTTTTTTCGTGAAGGAAATGAATTAGTTAAATCCCATAACCAATAATTTAATCTCACCCTAGAATATAACGTCAGGTTCATTCCTAACGCACTACCCTCATTTATAAAATTAAAAGATTCTTATACTATACACCTTTTCACCATTCTATTCAACTTATTGGATAGTTTCTAATAATGGTCCAGTAAGTAAGTACCTAATCCTACATGCGTTATAAAATAATAAATGCCTACGTAATTAAATGTAGGCTTACAAAATCCAACAGACACGATCACACGAAGTTATTGTAATTGAGTAAGTAGTTAATAATTACTTAGAAGGAAATTAAATAAGTACTTAGGTAACTTTAGGGCTTAGTCTGTAGCAGAAACGAGCCTTATTTTGTCTAATTAACAAAATTAGTTAACGAAATCTCAATTTATCTATATAAATTAATTAATACCGTAGGTACTTTGGATACAAAACGATAATATAATTACTTACATTATTTGATAATTTCTTTTAAAATGTAGGTAGATAACTTTTAATAACGTAAGTTTATTTTTAAATAATTTTAAATTATAAAACACTTCAACTCAATCAATAACACTGGCCTGTACTAAACCTCCATTTTTATTGTTCTTTTTTTGAAAACCCACGCAGCGGCGTTTCCCGCGCTTTCACATGCACACGCAAAGGCCACTGTATTTACACTGCCTAGAAACACTGCAGCATCCTTTGGGACTAACTTTGTTGTGCGTTTCATGTGGACCATAACTTGTAAAGATAGAGTTCAGATTTGCTTGTCAATGTTCAAAGTTAATTTTGTCTTATCCTTACAGAGAATACATTTGAATTAGCACCTTAACGACTTTATGACGAGTACGGTAAAGGGTGATTTCATTTGGCAAACTATGATTGTATTGTCCTTACAATCGGATTTAGGCGCTCACAATTGGACTATTGAAGTATCGACTGTAGTAATCTTGAAATAAAGTCTAATGTAGTAATTTAAACAAAGTTAAGTTTGTTTTTAATTGTACATTGTTTTGTTCATTTTGCATCAACAAATTCAAAGATTATTCTGAAGTGCTCTAATCTATTTTATAGCTCATTAAGTCATTGGAGAAAAGTTCAAAACTTTTGCAAATTGAACCTAAATCTTGTGTCACATTTACACTGCGGTAGGTAACTTTCGAACTAGTCGTCCGTCTATTAATATTCTACAAAATTAAATACATAAAAACAGAAAAAAAAAGAGAAACAGAGGAGCTTGCCTGATTATCAACATATAATTTTGTACATTATGTCTGCTGAAGGGTAACGTGTCCAGCAAAGTACAAAAACAGTGATACCCTACAGTCTGTCTACACCATCACTTTCAATAATAGTACTTAGTACCTATGGTAACACATTAATCGAATATTTATTTATTTATTTATTTATTTAGGTACAGCAACAGAATACAAATTAGTTTTTACAAATAATTTAGACAATAAAAAGGTACATCAAATAAATTTGCACTCCAGTTATAGCTATACACGACATTTGCTTAGTACATGACACGACTGTTTAGCTTAATCTTATACAAAAATAGTTCCAAAACAAATATCCAAAAGTTCTATAATATATAAAGCTTATTATTATAAAACTTAAAATTTAACAGAGGAAGATGCTAATAAACATTACAAAAATATTGTAACATTTCTCAATAATCGTATCGTATCGTATAGAAAAAAATACCAGATCATTCAATTGATTTGGCTACAGTCTGTCACATCACTCACAACATGTCCCATCACTAACGCGTTGTAAAATGGCGGACGGCGATTTGTGAATGCAGAATTTTGCTCATTGTGAATTTTTCATTGAAACAGACGTGTTACTTGTGTGTTATTTTAGGAAAGTAGAAATTAAAACCGTAATTCAAGAATTAGTTAATTAAAATACCTATTTTGTGTATGTGACAAAACAATGTGTGTGATTTTGTGAGTTTTTTTCCTGGTGAAACAGTGGCGTGGTGAAAAATGACTCAGTTTTTGCCACCAAACTTGCTTGCGCTGTTCGCGGCGAGGGACCCGATCCCCTACCTGCCGCCAGCGGCCAAGCTCCCTCATGAGAAGAAGCAGAAAGGCTACGATGGAGTCGGCGCCTTCCTCAACGTTTTTGAGGTTAGTGACGATTTTACTGTTCTCTGAATGAACGTGGTATTTTTATCTTTATTGATTTTCTTGAATTATGTATCCCCCTTGGTTGGAAATTATGACTGACGAACATCGTCTTAGGTCTGGTGTTTTTGTAAAATCCTACTTTCTTCCATCTTTGTGTATCATAGCTGAAGCTTTCAAAAACATAGAAAGCTATACAAGGATCAAAAGAAAGATTTTAACCTTCCTAGAGAGTCACAGGATTACAATATGAGGTACCTATATCAATAGAATTTAATACAAAGAATAATAACACAACAAACTAGGATCTTACTCCATAGGTAGTCGAGTTCTCCTCTGGGTAACCTCTAAAGGGAATTGATATTGATGAAAAAGACGACTAATATGTCTCCATTCCATCATTGTATTGTATATACTATTGTTTTTACATACCAATATCAGCGTTTTCTTGTTTACATACTTAAACTTGACTTATTCCAACCCGTGTTGTGGTTGATCAGATAAATTGAAAAACAAACAATATCTAATATCTTACATGCTATTTCAAACCTCAATTCCTTTATTGCTTAGATTAGAATAGTGTGTTTAGGTTTAATTTTTCGGTCAGTGTATAGGAAACGGGGCGCTATGGGGCACGAGACTTAGAAAAATTTTTATGAAAAAATTTTTTTTTTTAATTTTTGCCTTTTTTTGCCGGGAATGTTTAGAATAGATAAAAATAAGACTAATCTTCAGATAACTTTTTTTTCTAGGACCAACCGTTAACTTTCTAGAGCCAATTAAAAGTGCGCTATCAACACTTAGAATAATTTCGACGAGTTTTTTTTTTCTTCAATTATTCCTTGTTTTCTTGCAAGAATCGCATAGAAGACGTAAAACAAAGCACAAAAGCTTATATGGTCTACCTCTCTAAAACAAACGCTTTCAGATTTAGAGCCAATTAAAGGTGGCTTCCGACACTTAGAATAATTTCGATCAAAAAAATTTTTCCCGAAAGTGGCGATTCTTTTGATGCCATCATGTAGGGGACCTCAAACCAAGAAAAAAAGGTCATGTACTTCATCCCCGTAGGACCAACCCCCGACCCTCTAGAAGCGATTCAAGTTTTACGGTTTTTCCAAAAAGTTCTAATTTTCGCAAATCTATGCTGTCATCGTCTAGAGGATGTCGAACCAAGGAGAAAAGGTCATGTAGCCCACCCCCGTAGGACCAACCCCCTCCCGTGTAGAGACGACTGAAGTTCTAAAGCGTGCTTGTATAGGAACATTCTTATGGCCCTAAGCACTGATCAGTATAAGACACAATGCCTTTCGCATTCTTTTTGTTGATTTTACCATAATAACCACAAGTTTACTTTTACTATAGTCTAGTCTGTGAGCACATAGAATTTTGTCCAATGACCCCAAGCTACCCATCCTTATCGTGATTATGTTGCTGTCGCGCTCACTCACTGCGGGCGCCCGTCGTACAGTCGCGACAGCAATATAATTACGCGCGAGCGATAAGGATGGGTAGCTCGGGGTCATTGGACAAAATTCTACGTGCTCACAGACCGGGCTTTACACAATAACCTTTCTAAATCAAGCCATTCTCCCTCTAGTGGTCAAAACTGAATAAAATATTTTTGATTTTGATTCCAGCACCCCTCAGAAACCCCGCCACCGACTCGTGTGGAGACCCGCGAGGAGAGACTGGAGAGGCGGCGACGGGAGCGCGCCGAGCAGACCGCTTACAAGCTGGAGCAGGAGATCGCGCTGTGGGACCCGGCCGCCAACCCCAGGGCCACTACCGACCCCTTCAAGACGCTGTTTGTGGCTAGGATTGTGAGTTACGCTGTTGATTCTTCAGTTTCACTCCATATAGAGGTCTTGAGTTCATTCAAACAAGACACAATCTGAAAATATCTTGTGTGGCTTTTTCTAATTTGGTAAAAACATAACAGGTTGAAAAAAAATATTGTCTAGACTAGATTGTAATCTGTACATCAGGGGTGGCCAACCGGTCGATCGCGAATATTAGTCTAGTCGATCGTGGCAAGGCAAAAAATACTTTTGTACTAAACTATGCTGATCCATTTAATATTTCAAGAAGTATGTAAGTGTTAGATCTCCCAGGGTTTCGTTAGTAAACAGTAGATCTTATGTCTAATCAAGTTGGCCACCCCTGATATACATAAAGCCTTCTTTAATTATGAAAATAATAAAGAAGTGTACCACTGACTGAGCCTGTGACGTGACTTACACAATCATATAAAACAAAATAATTAAAACAGTAATATTTTTGTTACTTTTTATTTCATAGCAACAAAATTCCAGGTGATACGAATTAAAATAAAAAATAAATCGTTTCTTTCCAGAACTATGACACTTCAGAATCAAAACTCAGAAGAGAGTTTGAAGGATATGGACCTATTAAAAAGGTGAGTATTTTTATATTGGCTTCATTTTGCATGCATGTAAATAAACCTCATGTTGAGTTACTACCAGATATTCAAAAATAACAATTTAAACCTTAACAAGTCCTAATCCTAAGGGCCTTCGCCCACGGTGAGTTTTTGTAGCGATACAGCTGCTGTAGCGCGTTAGTAGCGCGTTGGCATACCTTCTGTAGTGCATTGCAAATGCTCGTTTACAAAACGCGAGACAAAAAGTCGCCGTGGGTGTTCAGGATTTCAAATAAGAGTCCTTTTTTACATAAGGATTAGTTTAATCTTCATATGTGCTGCGTTTACAATGGTAAAATGTAGAAAAATATACGAGCTACGCGCTCGAGGATTAGATCCCAAGGTAAAGATGGCCGGACGACGCCGCTAGTGATGTTCTTTACTTCCTGTTTGGAGGCATTGGCGATAGTGACGTCCGGCGCGGGGTGAAAAAAGGTTGTAAGCGCACTGCGCGAACAGTGGGCGAGGGCTCTAATGTGTGAAAGTTACTAATTCTCATTTTTAAAACACTGTATTAATGCAATACCAGTTGCAAGTATGAGGCCGTATACAGAAAGAAAGCTGGAAACTTATAAGCGCTTACCAGCGCTTGTCAGCGCTGGTCCGTTCGTTCACAAAGGAAACAAGTTGAATGTCATTTTCAACCGACTTCAAAAAAAGGAGGAGGTTCTCAATTCGACCCGTATGTTTTTTTTTTTTTTTCTATGTTTGTTACGCGATAACTCCGCCAATTATGAACCGATTTGAACAAATCTTTTTTCAGCGTATAGGTAATACCTCAAGGGTGGTCCCATTTAAATTTAATAATAAAAAAAACAACCCCCAAGGGTGGAAAATTGGGGATGAACTTTTTTATACGCAATATCTCCGCCGATTATAAACCAATTAGAACGATTACTTTTTTGTTGAATAGGTATTATCAAAAGGGTGGTTTTATGCGAATTTGAAGAAAATATTTCACCCCCAAGGGTGGAAAATTGGGGATGAACTTTTTTATAATATATATTAAGAATATGGTCTCAATGTACTGCCTACCTTCAGTGGTAACATCAAGGTAATAATTAGTTAACTAAAAAGCAAGAAATAAGTTAAATTTTATAAAAAAAAATAAAACCGACTCCAAAAAACCTTCACTAAAAAGTAGAATAATAATTACTAATTACCTACTTATTTATTAGGACGAATTATTAATATTTATGTAGGTATACCATGATTGATACTTTTGGAGTCGGTGCAGGCAAACTTTACATGTTTCATAATCTTGGCACCGACTCCAGAAGTATCAATCATGGTATACCTACATAAATATTAATAATTCGTCCTAATAAATAAGTAGGTAATTAGTAATTATTATTCTACTTTTTAGTGAAAGTTTTTTGGAGTCGGTTTTATTTTTTTTTATAAAATTTAACTTATAGTATATGGCAGCGTCCAGCGCTGACCAGCGCGTGTTGAAACTTGTCGGCGCCGTTCAGTGCTTATCGGCGCGCGTTCATATATTTTCCCGCGCGGGTTACCAGCGCTGACAAGCGCTTATAAGTTTCCAGCTTTCTTTCTGTATGTATACGGCTTAAGGTCGGGGATAGTGCTGCGCAAAGTGCATCTATTGCTCAAGTACTTGTCACAGAATAATAATTGTATTTATTTCATCGCTTCCCCAACAGATATACATGGTGTACAGCAAAGAGAACGACAAGCCGCGCGGATACGCGTTCATCGAGTACGAACACGAGCGCGACATGCACTGTGAGTCACACGCACACACACTCACGTAATACGCACACAGGCAGAGTAAATACAAATGAGTAGGTGATCATGTGTGCGTGCGCGCCGCATACGTGTTGGCGCGCTCACATACAAACCGCGCTCGGTGCGTTTCTATGAAGATGACCTACTCATTTGTATTTACTCTGACACAGGGAAGGGGGTGGATCACACGTTACTTTTCTTCGGCTATCGTGGCATTACTAAGGCTGGTTTTAGTGTCACGCGGACTGTCAGTGCGGATCGCTCCGCACAGCCGATCTGTATGAACTGCTAGGGAGCGGAGCGGTTCCTTCGGACCGCATTACTCTAAAACGCTCCCTAGAAGTTCATACAGATTGGCCGTGCGGAGCGGGTCCGCACCCGACGGTCCGCGTGACACTAAAACCAGCCTGAGGGGTTATTTAGTGGAACATTAGACAAATGTTAATTTAAATAGCAAATTGTATTTTAATATTCACGAACTACTGATAAGAACAATTTTGGCTGAATTCTAAGACTTATTCGAGGTTTAGACTAGCAATAAAACTGTACCACTGTGTAAATCTGTGGCAAGCCAACTTCTGCTAGATTTACACAGTGGTGACAGCTTGCCGAAGTCAACTTCTGCAAATTGCTAGTCTAAACCTCACTTTAAATTTCTTTCTTGTAACTTTGAATTTCATTATTTATTCTGCCACAAATTTTACAAAGCAATGATAATTGAGTAATTTTTGAGATTCCAATAAAATAAATATTATAAATTGCTCAAACGTTAATGGCAGAAACTTGTTCCTAAAACTATTACAATATTATTTTCATGTGTTTATCCAAAGAAAGATGTTAGGTGTGTATGATCCATTCCCTTCCTTACAACACATCCAATATGTTGTCCCTGTCATGAAAATACAATATTTTAAGGTGTCTGAACTGTGAAAATAAGTTAATTTTTCTTGATTGCCAAATTATTTGTACTGATTTCTAAACAAAAAATCATTTCTGCCCAACGACCACTAGTGGGGGCCAATGGGAAATTTTCAGTGTCATTGGCCCCACTGGCGGATTTTTTTTTCAGATGTCCGTCAGAATAAAGGGAGAAATACGTTTCATTACTTACCCATGAGTTTATTGTTTATTTAGAAGAGTGTAACATAAATAAAGCCATGAATGCCTTATTTTCACAGCTCACTAACACCTATCTCACAATCTGACAGTTCTCTCTCTTTCAATTACATGTACACGATAAGGATAGCAATCCCCTGAACTGTCAAATTTATGCCATGACATTGACAGCAGCTGTCATTTGTTGATGACGACATGGTCAGATCTTGTTGGAGAGTTGTTCAAAATTATTTTGTGGCTTTATTATTAGGAAGTAGTAATTTAGTTTCTATGTAGGGTTTTTTTCTTCTTATTATTGTCCCAAGAAAGCTGTAGGGTTAATATTAAAAATGTTGTGTAACCCACCTAGAGATAATTAATTTTTTTTTTGTTTTTTCGACCATATTTTCGCTCGTTCCGCGTAAATTCTATTCTGTACCGTATTGACAGTACTCGAAGATGCAATTGTATACTTTAGGCCGAAGCCACAAAGCTGAAATTGGCGTACCGAGACTGATCCAACAAGATCCGGCACAGGGCGCCGCCCCGCCGACTTAGCCCGCCTGTGACGTATGATTAACGAGTAATTTTTTTCTATTCAACCACAGACCCAGCCGTAAAGACCTACCAACAACTGTAAACCGGCCAAGCGTTTAAATAGGTTTGTATGTGGTGGTAAGATGCCAACATACAAGTTTTTAATTTAAAAAAAAGTCTCAAAAAATTGCAAAAAAATATTTTTTTGAACCAAAAATGTAGTGTCGTTTACATATTTAGTTTGACGCGCTAAAGTAAAGGTAAAGTAATAGCGCCCAGGTAAAAATGGTTTATTACATCGTGAATAAAAAAATGGATGGATAGTTGTTGGAAAGTAAGTAAAAAATATAAAACGGTAGGTATAAAAAACGGTGGGTATGAAAATTTTCTATGTAATTATCGTTGTATCGAGTTAAACGTCGTCTCTCGGCTTGGTCGGTAGGTATCCCATGTCTTTTACAGGTTTTTTTTACTGCTTTACTCAAAAAAACTATTTAAAAAAGTTTCAAATTGTTATTTTTTGGTAATTTTTGTACCATAAAAAAAGAAAATAATAATTTGAAACATTTTGCTTTGACTGTGCATTTTTTAATAAAAAAAATTACAATGCACAGTCAATTTTAATGTTTATATGAATATTATATTCAAAATTCATATAAACCTTGTTAATGTTAATGTTAATGTAATTAATCTTTTGTTCTGTTTGAATCATAAGGCTGGGTTTCCACAGGCAGAGTTGAGCTCCGCTTCACTGAAAACACAGCCTTATTGTAATTTTTAATCAGTAAAAAAACAAAAATATTTTAAGAAGTAACAGTCAACTTCTTCAAATCTGTTTTTGAGGGTACTTTTTGAGGAAATTTTCAACTACCATGTAACAATGGTAGGTTATTAACGTGCATGAGTGGGGGCAAATAAAACAGCGAATTCTCTTCAAAAATCACATCTTTTAAATTCTGGTATTTTGTTTTGTACTTTTACTTATGCACTACTAATACAGTTAAAAACAACAAGGCAAAGGCAAATTTAATAAAGAAAACCGGCCAAGTGCGAGTCGGGCTCGCGCACAAAGGGTTCCGTAGCAGCAAATATAATAAACTTATTATGTCAATTTATACACCTGGTGAATGGAGCCTAAACTCTCCCGATATTTTGCCTTGTACTTTTATGTATGAATATTAATTTTATATATGTATTTATAAATATTCCGAGCTAAAGAGGTGGCAAAAGCAATGGCAAACAAACCACAATCAATAGTATTCGGTTGTCGCTGAACACTTGGAAACTGAATACATGACTCCGATAGATACGGAAACAAGGCTTTTACATATATTTTTTGCGATTTTCCTAGAACACCAACAAGACTATCGTACACACGCAGTATTCCATTAATGTAATAAATACAACTCCAGTGCCCCACTAATCCCACGTCACCGTCATAAATTACTTGAAGGTGCGTCTCATTTTTAGGTACAGGTTCAATCAGTTCAGGGTGTTGAAATAATTCTAGCTCACGCGGTCTAAATGATGTGCACCGAAGTAACTTTTCATGAAATGCGCGAACCACATCATCTTCGATATAGTTATTATAATTCAGAATGTAGGAAAACGTATTATCTAAAGTATCCATTGTTAGATGATATACAATAAGCTTTAGAAATTTTAAAAACCTGCTACGAAACACTAAAATTTGCACCAAAAACAAAGGAATTTATATTATTGGGGGATTTATTAGTACGTGACCGGTTTAATAGCACCTATTAAACCAGTATACCTACTTACTTATTTTTTATAATAGGTACAATTCAATATTAAAAAGTCTCAACGCCAAATTCGACTTGCGAAAGAAGTAAATGGGAACGATGAAATTCTCTTAGCGCGCACAAGTGACAACGACGTCTGCCCTCACGTGTCTGCCCGTTCGGGTCGACGCGGTTAGCTATCTTATCCCCGCTCCCGCGCGAGACCACGCCCCGCAACTCACGCGCTGCAGCGCAGCGAGCGACCGATCTTCTTGAATCGATGTAATAATAATCTATAGGATTAACGCGTTTTAAAAATATTGGTTCGATGGATATGTTTAACCTATTATTACTCAACAATCACATTTGTAATATTAAACTTTATCAAATGCACAATGTATTTAAGGTACATTACTGGATAAGGATTAATGGCGTATTGCTTGAATAAGCTAATATTTCTCGTAAAAAGTACCTACATTATAAAGATTTTATATCATCGCGGATTTTAAAAGGTGTACAATACTGTAGTATATTTTTTGATCTATCTTATAAGGTTCAGCCATCGTTTTCAGTGTAAGCACAATAACTTAACCAAAATTACAGTTAAATCAACCTATCTCAAAAACTATAAGAGATACTTTGATCAAACCAAAAATCGTTGAAAGAGTTAATTAGCATGCATCACCTCTATTTTTTTTAGAATTTTATACCCCGTAGTTATAAAAATAGAGGGGGGGGGACATACTTTTTACGACTTTGAGAGCTGATATCTCAAAAACCGTTCACTTTAAGAAAAATGTTTTTTAGAAAACTTTATATCATTTTAAAAGACCTTTCCATTGATACCCCACACGGGTATGTACATCGAAAAAAAAATTTTCATCCCTCAGTTACATGTATGGGGGGCCCCACCCCCAATTCTTTTTTTTACTATTTAGTGTCATAATTTTGTAGCGGTTCATACAACACATATTCCCATCAAATTTCATCACTGTAGTACTTATAGTTTCCGAGTAAATCGGCTGTGACAGACGGACAGACGGACAGACGGACAGACGGACAGACGGACAGACGGACATGACGAAACTATAAGGGTTCCGTTTTTGCCATTTTGGCTACGGAACCCTAAAAAGCATATATTTTTTCAATATTAAATCTCATATAAATTCTTTAATTCATGAGGTATGTGCCGGTATGCACAATACTAAATCTCTTCATATCTTATCTATGGTTCATATCGTATCATATCGTATCTATGGACGAAGTTGACACAAGGTACTTTTTTTTTGCTTGATAAACATCTATCCCCACAAAAAATGGGGATATAATAATATACCTACCCTCAAAAAGTTTCCTCACAAAGTACCCACGCCGCGCGCGCGCCGTCTAACTCTACCCTCATTACAGCGGCCTACAAGCACGCGGACGGCAAGAAGATCGACGGCAAACGGGTACTGGTGGACGTGGAGCGAGCCAGGACTGTCAAGGGATGGCTGCCGAGGCGGCTAGGTATGTTGGCTATAATATTGTAGAACTACCCTACATGTTTGTATGTGGAAACTTGCCGTAACAGCGTGTTTTACTTGAAAATTTCGGGGTTATCCATTCAATGTAATATCTAATAAATAAATGTCTTATGCCCGTTTTCACCATCAATCCCTAATTTTTAAGTGAACCGTATAGTAAAACATAACAGTAATTTTGTTGTCGTAGGGGTCACTTAAAAATTAGGGATTGATGGTGAAAACGGGCATTAGTATCTTTCTGAGCTCTGGGTCAGTGTAGTCGCTCGGCTAGCGAAGGCTCGTGGGTTTGATACCGATTGGTTTTTTTATTTGGTATAAAAGTATCTGTTGTTAATAACTCACGAATTACTATCATTGTTTATTATTTTGTTCTACTGTTCCACATTGCTGTGAATACTTAATTGATTATTTTGTTAGGAGTGGCTGCGTCTGGTTTGTTTGGTCAAAAACAAAGTCACCGTGGGCGTGGGCCCTTAGCTTGTTTCTTTGTTAATTCTCCATCAGAATTGATTTGCCTTGACCAATAGCCTTAACCCTCGACTCTCAGGAATGGAGTGGTCACGTATTTAAACTAGTTGTTTCTTTGATATTATGCTCCCTTAGGATAAACTGATTTCTTCTAATGTATTGTTCCATGCGTCTCAGCAAAGACCTGCTTCAGACGCAGAGGTCCCGGGTTCGATTCCCAGTGGGGGCATATTTTTCTGTTCGGTTTGGTTGGTGGTAGGGCTTGTTCTAAGTCCGCCTGGCTAGCTACCACCATCTTACCTAAGTCTGTCGTCATAACAACAATGTTAACAGCATTGTTGTGTTCCGGCAGTTAAAGATAAGATAGCCAGTTCCTCCGTGGTTGAGGATTCCGGGTGAAGCTCGCTTCCACCTCCGGCCTGATCATCACTTACCATCAAGTGAGATACAGGCTAAAAGCTTCCTCGTTGTGGATAAAAATAAATAAGTCTCCATGACTAACATCGAATCGTGTGTTCCCAGGCGGCGGGCTAGGCGGCACGCGGCGCGGCGGCGCGGACGTGAACATCAAGCACTCGGGCCGCGAGGACAACGAGCGCGAGCGAGAGAGATACAGGCTGGAGCAGCACCGCGACCAGCACCGCGACCGCGACCGCGACCGGGACCGGGACCGTGAGTACACATAACTGAGCATTATAATGTATTGGAAGACACATATCATACATACAGGGTGTCCCAAAATTAGCACGTCACATTGACACTGGAGGTAGCTGAGTCTAAGACGCATCGAACTAGCTTAATATTTCCATAGAAAAGTTTCATAAGTTTTAAGATATGACCAATTTTATTTTAATTCATTTCCATAGAAAAGTTTATGAGTTTTGAAATATGACTCATATTACATAGTTATTTTTAAAAATGGACTTAATATACTTGTTAGATGCGTCTTAAGTTCATTTTCCTCTGGTGTCAGTGTGACGTGCAAATTTTGAGACACCCTGTATAACAATTGCTATACTTGGTCTACTACAGTTTTTATCATTTACAACAATTCTGTTAGAAACGTAATCACAACTACAGTAGAATCCGATTATAATCCGGACGTCGTACTAAAGAAGTATTTTTTTACATTATTTCTCAACAAATCAACAAACCAAATCAAAAATGTGCGTCGCTAAAAGCGGTCGCTCGTTATAAGCAATGTCGTACTAAACGGATTCTACTGTAGGTACTACCATCAAACAAAAATCCTTTTTCTGACTCACTATTAAAATAAATGTAGAATTTTTAATACCTATAGTATTTCGCAATCACAACCTTTGATTTAAATATCCCACTTTGCATCCTATTAGCTGATACGCTTGTTGTTTAATATAGTTATAAGTAAAACGAGTCAGTTGCTGACTTACGACTGTCTTTTATTTTTATTTTTTTTAATTACTATTACTATTTTGATATACATACTTTCCAACACCCCCACTATATCAAAATAGCAAATAATCTAAATATCTATTACACTATACATTTACAATCTCACAGTCTATACAAACACAAAACTAGGATATAATAATTAAATTTACTTTTATCAAAACAATACCAAGTGCTTGCATAAAATCATTGTAACAACTTATCAATTCACATTACAAATTTTGCAAATATATAGCCTCTCTCTACATGCTTCTGACAAAGCCATGTACTCTGCCTCACAGCTACTGAGAGTTTATCTGCAGTTCTTTGCTTTTTACTTTAGAACATCTCAAACAATAACTTTTGTTTTTTAACAAATACTCTAAAATTCTCTTTGCATAATTCCAATGCAATCCTGAATAATTTAGCATTACATTCAGTTTTCTTTTTAAATAACCATTTGCACTGTACTACGCTAGCGCCATCTGGAGCATCGACAATCTCCCANGTGTTGTTGACATTTCCCGACTTTGACGTACTGGTTGTCTGTCCGCCATGTTTGCTAGTGCTGTTCTGTTTAACCGGTTTTTTCTGCCATTTCGCTGCTAATGCCGAGCTACGTTCCGTTTCACTTAGATCTTCCACTTCCATATCAAGTAATTTCGACTTGATCGAGTCCGCGGTTATTTGAATCCCGGAGTGCTCTATCGCCATTATCATAGGCATGAATCGCTCAGGTAAACCAGCAAGTAACAATGAACCAACCCATTCATCATTTATAGCGAATCCTGTTCCGCTTAAACGTTGAGACGTTTCAACTATTTGTGTCACATAATTCGTCATATTTTCACAGCTTTCCAACCTTATAGAAATCAGGTGACGAAGCAACGTTATTCTCCGTGAAAATCCTGAATCGTCGAACAAAGAACGCAGTTTTGTCCACAATTCCTTCGCGGTCGTTGTATCCTTTATGTGCACAAATAATGATGAATCAATCGTCAAAATCATTTTTGCTCGAGTCTTTGCATCTGCCGCTTCTGCGACTGCACCCGTTCCTTCTTGCTTTAGGTACTTCTCTGCACCCTCCAGAACTAGCAAGTTCTCCACTGCGAACGCCCAATCGTCGAAATTTTCGCGACCTTTTAGCTTTGGCACGTTTGCGAGATAACTGGAACTCATTTTAACTGACTCAACACGAAAAATACTACAATAAAACTGTTTATTCACTTAAAATGGGTCTGGGCCCATAACCTATAAGTAAAACGAGTCAGTTGCTGACTTACGACTGTCTTTTATTTTTATTTTTTTTAATTACTATTACTATTTTGATATACATACTTTCCAACAATAGTATTGTCTTTGCAAGTGAAATAATCACCATTGTCCCCATACGAGTGGCTTTGCAGCCTATAATCCGATGCATTGACGAACGTAGTTTGCATATTATTTATTTATTTACAAGAATTTACAAATAAAAAAATATGTCATAAATCGATGTCCAAACAACGCGACATGGTGCCCAGAATGCGGTTTAGGCGCATAATGTCAAAAGCGCAAAATGTTAAATGCATAAAATCACCATTTGTTCCTCAGGCCGGCGCCGCAGCCGCAGCCGCTCGCGCCGCCGCTCCACGTCCCGCTCCAGAAGGCGCGACCGGGACCGCACGAAGGACGACGAGGCTACCGACAGGTGAGCATAATACTTTACCAGGATAAATCAAATCAAAAATAGTATTAAAAAAGGATAGCTGTGAGTTTTATGTCTATTTTCGGTTCAATCCCTAATTTTTAAGTGACCCCTATGAAACAAAACTCCTGTTATGTTTTACCATATGGGTCACTTAAAAATTAGGTATTGATGGTGAAAACGAGCATTAGATGGGAAACTAGACAATTCAGGGAAAATCATACATTCAGATGGGGGGAGAATTTAGTGAAAGCTGTATTGCCAATCAAATACATTGGTCTGCAAACCTATATTTTCTAAAATATAGAAGTTTGAGATTTAAAATATTTAAAAAAAAAAACTATTTTTTGTAGGCCAGCGTAGATGTATCATAAATTAATATAAAAATTCATACAATACTGTCAAAAAGGATATTTTCACAAAATTTTACATTCCCATCTGCCCCTCTAGGCTTCTCTTGAATGGGGGAAAATGGGAAATTTAGTGTAAAGATTAACTGTCAGGGGAAGATGATTTTGCCCCGATTTTGGCACAAAATGAGTTCATGAACTAATGCTAGTGTGAAAAAGCTCTCTGTGCATTAAGTTTCCTAAAATGTGTATTTTTACTTCTCATAATAATATTATGTAAGTAAGTTATTTGTAATGTTCTAGGTTTTGTCTTTTGGAGTTTGCGTCTCGGTAATCCGAACGGTAGATTTACTTTAAGGTTATTCCAAGGAAACCTATAATTAGCCATACTTATAATTAAGTTACCTTAAGATTTACTCATTGTAATGCCGTTGGTTTCTAATGGCTAATTTTTCAATCAACGGATAACTTTTATCTGAAGAATAAGTTTGGCAGATTGACAGTTTCAGTGTGGAAAATATGTCAAAATGACAAGTTTATTCTTCAGTCAAAAAGTTATATAGATGACCCACGCTGAACTGTCCCGCCAAACTCAATGACAGGGAGGCGCTACCATCGTTCAACTATATGGTTTCCAACATGGCAAAAATGGGAACCATCGATCCGGTATTGACGGTGGCGCCCCACTGTCAATGTCATGCATAGGACAGTTCAGTATTTTAGAACTATAGTTCCAAAAGCGGTAAAAGGTTCAGCGTGGGTCATCTATATCCGACGATTGAAAAGTCAGCCCTAAAAATAAAAGTTCTCCCTCCCGCAGCAGTCGAAGGCGCAGACGCTCCCGCTCCCGTTCCGAGCGGCGCGCGGGCCGGGCGCGCTCCGAGCGGCGCGACAAGAAGCGCGCGCGCCGCGACCGCGACCGCCGCGAGCCCAAGCTCAAGGCCGAGGACGTCAAGGTCAAGCAGGAGCCGCACGACGGTACGTTAGTTAGTTAGTTTAGTTAGTTTTGCAGGGCAATCGAATACCGCACTTAGCCTCATGATTGGGCCATTGTGCGCGATTTGTGGTTTATCTTCCTACTCCAACCACCCCAGAAGGCGAGCAGCCCGTCTAGGCTGCTGCAGGCCTCCTGTAGCGACGATGGTGATCGAAGTTGTTCTTCCACGCTACTGCACTCCATGAGCACACGCTGCGGTGTTTCCTCTGCCTCCATGCACCCCCTGCACAGTGGGCTGTCTGTGACACCTATGTTGTATAGGTGCTTGTTTAGCATACAGTGTCCGGGACACGGGAACGACGTTACGTACGACACGACGCGATCACAGGACTGTACGACACGACATGGGACTATAGGACACGACACCGCTCAAGTGGGTTCGATTCCCGCCTTAGGCAGTTCGATTTTTTCAAGTTGTTTATTTAAAATTTAGTTTGAGAAGCGACTCTAATCGCTAAGAAATTTTAATAACTATTTATGATATGGCACGGGACTATACAACGCGCGACACGCCATGACAAGACTCGACACGAGACTATATCACCTGTGCACGAGACCTATCATAGTCCCGTGTTACTTACGACACTAAAACACTGTATTGACCCTGTAACCCTTTGAGGTTCGACACTACTACGACTCCATCCCTCCACGACAATACCTGCCTGCGGTTCGTTTGTTAATCGTATACCTCGAAATCAAAAAATCCTTGTAGCTTTTCACCTATTCGCATTTCGCCGCGATATCAAAATTTCTGAATAGATTTTTTATTCTTGTAGTATAATTTTTGATCGCTAATTACAATTGTCTAAAAAAATCATAGTAGATTTACTTTCCAGCCGGACTGAGGAATATGCACATAAATTACCATCCTTTTTTACAAAGCGACACGCTCTGTATCGAAATCGAAAAAGGCACACTGGAAATTGTACTTTTCGAACCACTGCTGATGTTGTAATTCCAGAGCACTTGGCTACTGTTGTAAAAATCTGTTAAAAATATATGCTAGTAACAAAATATACTACCGATATTACACGCTACAACAAAAAACGCTATCACGGTGAAATGCGAATATGTGAAAAGCTACAAGGTTTTTTTGATTTCGAGGTATACGACTAACAAACGCTGCGGTTTATGACACTTGCTAGAGAGAGGGCTTTATTCCCCAGTCATCCCCGCAGAGATCGCAGCTTCCTAATTTAACTCATTTGTCACATCCAAATAGGAATAAAAATTTAGTTTTGTTGCTTTCTCCATCGTAAAGAATAAAAATATGAGGCAACTTATTCTAAATCCTCTTCTAATTAGACGACATTCATTCAAATAGTGTCCAATATTGTACAAAAAACTAATAATTCCTTGTATTCTCCTTCCAGACTACCCCGAGTTCAGTATCCCGCCCATGGACGTGCAGATCAAGCAGGAGCCGCGCGACGACGAGAACAAATACAATCCCGAGGACGCAAACGGGGACGAATACAACTACTGATCTTCCCAACCGCCACCCCCACGGCACGGCCGCGCTTCTATTGTATTTTACGCTCAGCCACGTTCATGTTACAAGAGAAGATGACGTTCCCAAAATCCACCCTATTCCCATTTGCCACCCTTGTGCAGGTTAGTACTAATAGTACAAGCCAGAATTACGTTTACACTCAGAATGAAAAGCCTGACAAAAATAAATTTGTCTTATGAAATAGAAAAGCATTATTTTATATTTATAGCAACTAATAGAATTCTCATTTTAGAGCATTCTGTCTCATTCAACATTGAAAGTTGAAAAGGGACAAGTCGCTTAGCGTTCGCGTAAACTCTAGAACGTATTCAAAAGCTAGTAAATTATTCTACTGGCAACAATCCTATAGTGCTTGTGTACTGGCAACAATCCTATAGTGCTTGTGTACTGGCAACAATCCTATAGTGCTTGTGTACTGGCAACAATCCTATAGTGCTTGTGTACTGGCAACACCAATACGGTGGATTTTACAGTAAAATACTGGTATGTGGCGAATAAAAATTACAACGAATTGAAACAAACATTTAAAAAAGACTATTTTTTTAACAATGAATCACAACGTTGCCAAATTGCCACTTAGTCCGGCAATGTTGCCAATTCACACGTTGCCAGGTGGATAGTTTTAACACAGCTTAAAATATCCAGCTGATTCGTTGCCAACGCACAATAAAATTATGGTTTGGATATTGTTTACTACAACGGGTAAGCTCTCGGCTTGCATCTCACCTGATAGAAAGTAATGATCAGCCCGAAGTTGTAATCTATTTTCATTCGGAATCCTTAATCTTAGAGGAACTGGCTATTATACCTTTAATTTCTCCAATAGTCCTTGTACACTATGTATTAAATTTTTATAAGCTTGCCACAAATTGGCAAGATTCACTCTATTTTCAGCCTTACTGTATGGACCTATAGTTTAAAATATATTAGGGAAATTCGTCTCTTAAGTCGACTAGCTACTACGGCTGTAACACCAATTCTTTGACGCATTTTTTATAATATCTGAGATTAACTAGCACTTTATGATCTTACGTTTAAGAATGTTTTTAAGAATTGGACTTTTTTATTAGTACCAATGTTGTATTATTCATTTTATTAAGTTTATTGTATTACTAATGCATACAGCATCCATTTTAATTCCTAGCTCAAATCAATTTTGTGTAAAATCTTTAGTTTCCTATCACTTGGGGTAGGAAGGAGTGAGATCTATTTTTAAATTTATCGTCCTAGGTCTGTTATAAAAACTCAAAACACAGTCCAAACTAAGGCATATAAGTTTTTATTGGTTGAATTACAGTACAGTGTCGCTTCAAGAATGGATCAAACAAAGAATTGATTCTACTGCTCAAATGCCATACTTTACTACAGGAAAAATATCTTTCCCCAAAAAAATTGTCGTCCCCATATTCATTGGCTGATTACTGATGACAATTTGTGTAGAAAGGTAATTATTTGTTGTAAGATTTGAATTTCCTTCTTTTTTCTGGGGGAAAGTTGCTTCATTTCAAGCCTTAGAATCTTATCGTTTTTGTTATTCATACTTAAAGCGACACCCTATAATTTAGATCAATCATAGGACAGAAACTATGACCGAGTTTAGGTTTTGTTTGTAACGGACCATAGATATTTGAAAGGGACAGCTGCATATTTTAGCTGTGTTGTTAGGAATCAATAGCAATATTCTTATATTGTGCGGTAGTCTTAGTTGTAAGGTATGGACTAAATAAATTCGTGATAAGTATATTGTGTTTTAATTTAGTCAACCCACAAACCAGGTTATTCCCAGTTGGGAATTAATTTACTAAGATGTCTCAGTCTCCCCCGTTTTCACCGAATAGATGAACAAATGAAAACGGGTTATTCGTAAACCAGCTGGCACCATAAGCAACAACATAAAATGCATGATACATTTTTCTGAATAAAAAAAAAAATAGGTATAATAATGATGATATTCAATTAATTTACCGCGCTCAATATTTATAAATCTAGGAGACTGACATTCCTGTAAATTAATTCCCAACTGCCCCCAGTGGGGGCAACTGGGAATAATCCCACAAACCTATGAAATATTATTTTTGTTCTATTATTACAGAGGCGACACTACGTTGATAATAATTACTTCGTTAGTAGGCAATGATACAGTGCCTTTTGTGATCAGTAATCGATCAATCGAGTTTTAAGAAAACCAAAATTGGAAATAATGTAACAAAGTTTATTATTATTATTATGCATATCATTCAAAATTAACTCGCAACATAACAAAACAGCCTTTTATTAACAATTTCAAAATGTACACAATATTGGGCAGTTGACACAATTATAGCCTGACCAGGAACATAAAAACCCTGGCATAGAGGCGCCTCAATTGCATTTGATAGTGCAACACTGAGTACAGTCGTACCTGTGTTAAATTAATATGCGAACTTTATGTATCAGGATTCAGGATTACGGGCTAATTTGATATTTTCATAAATTAACGAAAAAATGTTATTATAGGTAACCTGATTAAATAAATTAAATGAAACCATCAATCGAGCTAGTAGATTTATTTTATTATTCATCAATAATCAAATTCAGAACTTGAATATTCAACTGGAATGTCTGCTCATGAACGCTTCAAACTCGGTACTTCTTTCCCAATCCCATAAAATTCATCACTTAGAAAGTGACAAAATTTTTAAAATAGGTAGTTGAAACAAACCACAGCTAATTTTCATAGTGAACTGTACTATACGATAAACATGACAGTCAATTTGACAACCTTTGTCGGAAACATTATTCAATGAAAATATTGTCCAAACCCTTAGTATTTCTCTTCGACAAATACTTTAACACATTGTGAACCACTTTTCTTTCACGACTTTAAAAATATTTTAGCAATTTAATTCATAAAACCAATTGCGCACATTTAAAATGAAGTTTGTTTACACTTTGACAGCAATAGACTGACATGCAAGGTGACATGTCTATGAAGTTTTCAGTTACTGTTGCCATTAAAAGAAATTAGTACCATTAGTTTTCCGCAACATGGCGAGGGTTTTTATGTTCCTGGTCAGGCTATAACCAAATAATTTTAAGGCACACAGTCTCTGAAATATTACTTCATTCTAGCTCTGAAAACCGAACTAGTTCACATTAATATACATATTTAGTCACTTTAAAAATATGACTCAATTCAATTTAAATAGACCAACTAGTGACGTCATAGCTTCCTTATCTTTTTTAAAGAAACTAGCTTAAAACTTATAGAAATAGGGTGTGGTCATAACTACCCAATTATAAAATGTACATTATACTACTTATTTATACAACAAAACACATTTAAATCGCACATTAAAAAATCAACAACCTGTAATTATTTTAAAAGATCAAGTGTTAAAAACCAGCAAGCTCTAAAAGCGTGCTAACCACCAGTCAAGTAGGTAAGAAGTATTATTAATATTGCATTGATGTACCGTCAGGAAAAATAATCGTTGCGAAACGGAGTTTTGGAGAATGATTTCTAAATCTGTAGCTTTTGTGGTTGATATCTATGGTTTTCTGGAATATCATAGACAACTAACCCGATCGAGCTAACTGTGCAGTTAATTCGACCAAGTTGTAGATATGGTGGATTCCGTGGAGGGTAGTTGAACGGGAAGCATGGTCGATCTGTTTTAATGGTTTCAATTTATTATTTAATGGACTTTAGTGTACAAAGGACAGTGCCAATCCATGTATGGAAGTTGGACCAAGTGCTGCCCAGAATGAAACCATAGTGCATTTTGTTCCTCAGGCCAATACTAATTTGTAAACCCGAGCGCACTAGAATCTATCCCTGGAGTTAAGAGAAAAAAAGAGTTTTATTTTGAATTATTTACATACCAAAATATCATCGATGTATACGTACTACGCATAAGATTTCGCGATTTTGGCATTAAATAATACTCGCTATGTTGAACTTAACCATACTGCATCCGTACGCCTTACTTTAGTACGACTACGACATTCTTTATAAGCGATCAAGCGCTTTTTTCACTCGACATTGGCAGAAATAAACCTCCCAGAGAGGTTTGGTTGCCATAAAAAAAAAGTAGGTATGGTCGTAAATCGTCACTATAAAAACTAAGGCTGAGTTGCATCACCTAACTTATACCGTAACTTTAACGGTAACCGGTGATTTTTGTATAGAGTTTGACAGATTTTTGACGTTTGTCAAAGTTAAAGTAAGATGGCAACCCAGCCGTAATGTTCCAGTGTGTTCATTGATTATCTAAAAATTCTAGCCGAATATCTTCAATATAATGCACTTTGGCTCGCATAAAACTCAAGCTCAAAACTACATACGATACACAAAGCAACGATTCATGAGTGATTGAAATAGTCACTTTTCTTGTGTGACAGTTATATGCCCGTATTCACAAACGATGCTTGCTTAAGTAAACCAGTAAATCGAACGCAGCGTTGAATAGAGCTCTGTGATTAGTCCCTGTGCATCCACGCGCACTGTGAGACCTCATAGTAATAAATAATAATAATAAATAAATATCCATGGACATTTTAAACACTGCGCTTCTAGTCCCAAACTAAGCAAAGCTTGTACTATGGGTACTAGACAACGGATATAAACATACTTAAATACTTTTATTTTGTAAATACATACTTATTATTTTTTTTTTTTATGCATAACAAGGCAGGTATTTGACCACAATCGCACCTGATGTTAAGTGAGATGCAGTCTAGGATGGTACATATCATTATTATACATAATGTTTGTGAATACGGGCGATAAACTTTCTCCACACTATCCTGACGGTATAAAGTTGTCCCGTATAAACCTAGCTGTCAGTCGATCTAGATTCCAGACCAAGATTCTCTCGAACTCACGTGATACGGCATCCATCGGAGGCTTCGCCTGCAGGCACTTTCTGAGCTCTCTCAGTGGTGTCAGTCTGGAAAGAGAAAACATTATTTTTACATTGTCACATTGGATGGATTTGACAGCACCGAATAGTGTTTATATTATTTTGTTTTTATTTTACTTTATTCAGAAAACCACAGCTCTTTATATAGTCTGACCAGGAACATAAAAACCCTCGCCATGTTGCGGAAAACTAATGGTACTAATTTCTTTTAATGGCAACAGTAACTGAAAACTTCATTGACATGTCACCTTGCATGTCAGTCTATTGCTGTCAAAGTGTAAACAAACTTTATTTTAAATGTGCGCAATTGATTTTGTGAATTAAATTGCTAAAATCTTTTTATAGTCGTGAAAGAAAAGTGGTTCACAATGTGTTAAAGTATTTGTCGAAGAGAAATACTAAGGGTTCGGACAATATTTTCATTGAATAATGTTTCCGACAAAGGTTGTCAAATTGACTGACATGTTTATCGTATAGTACAGTCCACTATGAAAATTAGCTGTGGTTTGTTTCAACTACCTATTTTAATATTATTCTAATATCCGTAACCGTATCCATAACCGAAACTTCATATCCTTATTATCCCTGTTACCAAGTACAAGTGCAGGCAGAGCAGGTAGTAAAGGCGCGCGCACGGGTGACTTTTGTCACAGTATGTCAACTACTAATTACTGTCATGGTGACAAAAGTTTCTGTGACTGACTGTACGGTAGTCAGTCACAGAAACTTGAATTTTGGGCACATTAGAATAATATTTTTTAACCAAGGTAGATAAAGTTAAAAACGGGACTATTTCCAAAAAACCAAAAATTGTCGACAATCACCGCAAAAATTTACCAAGTGTACCGTACCATTTTGGAATCCTTACTAAATGCGCCAAATTATGACGTCACTTGCCACACTCGCGTAGTACATTTTTTTTTCAGTACAGTCAGTTTAAACTAGACAAAAATTTTATTTTGAATTTTTTTTTGGGAATAGTGTATTTTTTTCATCCAAGCTGGAGCAGCTGGTTTTGTAATTTTGATAACAATTTAGAGAAGCATTATTCAGGGTTACATAACAAAAAAAAAATTTGGAAAAAGTGAAGATTTGTGGCAACACGAGCAAAAGGACCGTCACCTGGAGTAGAATTTATTGATTTTTTTTAAATGCCTATTATTTTTAAAATATGCCACATAATTTTTTTTTTTATATTTTTCTGATAACCAGCACAACTTGCCTCAACACCCAGTTCCGGCTTGACGTTACATTACGGGACACCCTGTATGTGCACAACATTTTTTTATTACCTGTCTGATGGACTAATAGAATTTCGATTTCATTACCCAGTCATCATCCCTATTGTGTTTAAAAAAGTCCCTACTTTTTGACAGCCTAGAAATTCGTTGTGTCTATCACAGAAAAACTTCACCGCGCGCGTCTCTGTCTCAAAAACCTAGATAAAAACTGTCCTGTTCTTTTCCGGGACTCTGTCTATCTAGACTAGACACCACGGTAGCGTGTCAAGCCAAGTTCAAGTAACAGATACCATAATTCATCCAAATCGATTCAATGGTTTAAGCGTGAAAGCGTAAAAACAGACAGGTTGCTTTCGCCTTTACAATAGTTGGGATAGAGAAGGTGCCAGCTACCCCATATGTTGCAAACCAGCACTTAAGTATCACACCTACATAAGAAAAAAAAAATCAAGAAAATATTTATTCAGTTTAGACCACAAGTGGCACTTATGAACGTCAAAATGTAAATAATAAAAAAAGAAAAGGTAGCCCTTATGGGGTACTTTACATGTCTCCTTATTTTTTGCAAGATGCAACATTGTTTGGTTTGATGTTCTGTCGTGTACTTACAATGCTAGAGTCGTTGTTGTTCAAATAAGGCACGGGCTGCTGCCGCCCGAACAGACGCTTGAAGCCGAAGCGCGTGGGTGTTCGCGAGCGAACGTTCGCAGTCTTTGCATCCGCCGCGCTCGCGAGCGAAGGCTCGGGAACCGCCTGCAATCGACAAACAAAGTTATAACACACGTTTCTTTTACTGAAGATGGTTGCGAAAAAATTGATGTTTCATTCAACTATTGTCAGACTATCGATGGGGCAAAATGGTAATACATTTGATAATTTATAAATCTTGCAATTGTTAATGGACGTTTTACATTTAATATAACGCGTAAGGTTATAAATTGACGGAATTTACAAATTTACGGTAGAATAAAGCCACAAACCAACATGGTGCTCATTGATTCAAGGGGATGTCAAAATCATAATTTAAAAAAATGTTTCATAAAAAGTGTTTTTTTTTATGTATTTCAAACACTGAGAGGGAGCTTTGTCTAATGCTGGATTTAAACTATGCGGAAATTAGCCGAGTCAAGTCAAAAAAAACAGAGGAGTGGGGATGAAATTCATTCATTTTTCACTTGACGGCTAATTTCCGAGCAGTTTAAAAGCAGCATAAGAAATAAAAAACCGTACATATGTGGCTATTCTAAGCAATACTCACTAACTCCACTTCTCCGTTCACCTCAGTCCGCTCGCACGCGCACGGCTGCTCGCACGCGCATTTCCGAGCATTCGCGAGCGCCTGCCCTACAGACAACCGTGTTACGACAGCTTACTCACGTGTAATGTCACCTTATTGTTTAGTGTTTAAGTTATTTGTAATGCTTTTAATACTCGCATCAAATAAATACTTTTTCTTTTTCTTTCTTTCTGTATTTATTCTAAATCAATAAGTAATCCAAAAAAGTGCACTAAGATTTTTTTTATTCCCATCGTCCCCACTACTAAGGCCAGTGGGGATAATGGGAATACATTTTGATTATTTAATTAAATTATCGTTATCTTGAAAACTAAGAATACTGACTTATTTTACCTTTATAGTTTAGTTACTAAACTTTAGTACACCATTATCTGCGCCATTGGATTATTATTTGGCTCGCCTACGCACACAGCACGACCTGCCCGCACCACGGTCGGACGCCGAATGCCCCCACCGCTGACTGGGCTGTGACGTATGCGCTCGAGACAAATGTCTATACACTACACTGCCCGACCAAAGTATCAGCCACTAATAACTTGTCTGCCCGAACTCTAGTCATTACGTCACTTATTTACTGTGACAATATGAATGATATTTTCGGAGGCTTTTCAAATAGGTTTAATTTGATGTAACAAACAAAAAAATCCTGTTTGTTACCGGTACAACTCCACTTTGTTACCGTCACGTCTCCATTCCGTTACCTTCTCACCAGTTTACTCACCAAAGTCATAGCTATTAGTAGTAGCAGTGCTAGCAGTACAACACGCCACTATATCGGGACGCCGCCGCGGCGGGTCGGAGCGCGCCGGGTCGGGGCGCGGCGGATCGCGCGGCGTGGGACACTTGAGGAACTCTTTGATCTCTTCGGCTCTTTCCATATACCTAGGATGTGAGAAGGACGTTTAACACACATTTTTGGAAATTAATTTGCCAATATTTAACTAAAATAATACACTAAAATCCAAATGACGTGGTTTTATTTCGTACAGCGCATACCCCGCAAAAATGTCGAATATACCAAGTGCGCGGTATCGGTTGGCACTACTGGATAGTGTACTACACAATCAAGTAGCAAAACGCAGCGTAACACGTCCACCCACAGGGTGTACAGACGACTTCTTAAAGGTAGTTGAAAGGCGCTGGATGTAGGCCGCTACCAACTGGCCAATCGAGAAGTCATTGGGACTCATACGGATAGGTCAAGCTGCTCTTGCGCTTGTAACGTAACCAATCAGCGGCGCACGCAGTGAAGTGTGCATGTGGTGAAGACATGATGCGATGACATAGAACCTAGGTGACTACAAATCTACAAGTTACCTGGTGAGCTTGGCGGTGAGTGCACTGCGTCTCACAGGATCTGTCTCGGCTAACGCTGCGGGCACTAAGTACCGCAGACTCGCGCTATAGGCCTCCAGTGCCGGGGGCAAAGACCCTGCCGAGTCCAGCTCGATGGCGCGCTTTATTAGAGCCACCGCCTGTAATAGATGTAGAATATAGATAAATACACTGGTCATCACAAAAATCGCACTTCCCGCGACAAGCACTTTCAAACGTATGCATCCCCACTTCCCACCAATATTGGCACCATTTAAAAGCCTAGTTCTAAACTTCATTTCATTAAAGGAAAGGTTTTTACCCCAAAAATGTGTTTTTAGAAGGATCCAGAGTCACTTCTTCAAAAAATAGGTAGTTACGCTTGAGCCAACTTTTATGGCTATAAAACTGTTAAATTGGGATTAATCGCTATCCATCTGTTAAAAAGGACACGTAAGATCATTATTTGGTTTTATAACCACAAAAATTGGTCTAATTGATCCCAGAGGTGAGCCCCAAGTGAGGCCTTTTTTCAAGTCACATTTATGGTACCTGTTAATTGTTTATAAAAAAGTTAAATGTGTTTTTCTTTAAGTTTATTTATTGGGCTTTCAAATAACACCAATATTGTTGGGGCACCATGATTGTGTCAGAAGAAAATCTTTAAAGTTCGCGTCGCGGAAGGTGCGATTTATTTGTTGTTGAGTATAGATATAGAATATAGATAAATAGATTGATCATAGATAATTTATAATTATTTAGTAAACCAACCACAGGAAAACAATTAAATGTGATTAACAAAGCGGATCTTGTTTCCAGTGGGAGGCCACTAGGGTCAAACTGGGAATTTATTTACAAAAATGTCCCACTTATCCCCGCTTATGACAAATGGTATTATAAAACGACACAATAGCGTCTACGTGAACGCAATACTAAAAAACTACCAAATGGGCAAAGATTGGGACATATTAATCAATAAATTCCCATTTGCCCCCGTGGAACAACTGGGAATAACAAATCAAATCATACATATTTTATTTATTACCAGTATTTTGGCACCCATAAAGAATTTAAAATAGTAAGTAGCCCTTTACATGTCTCCTTATCTTTTGGGCCTTACCGACGCTTCGATACAATATAACAGGGGTGGCCAACCGGTCGATCGCGACTATTAGTCCAGTCGATCGTGGCATTAAGGCAAAAAATACTACATGATTGTGTACTAAACTATGCTGTTTCATTTAAGATTTCAAGAAGTATGTAAGTGGTAGATCGCCCAGGGTTTCGTTAGTAAACAGTAGATCTTATGTCTAATCAAGTTGGCCACCCCTGCAATATAATAATAACCACAAAGTCCTACCTTCTCATAGTTCTCCTTATTGGGCATGTGCTCCAGGTCCAGGTACTCGTGGTTGAAGAAGTCATCGTACGATATCCGCATGTCGGGGTCGTGCTGGAGCAGTCTTGTGAGGAGGTCCAGGCAGCCGGGAGAGATTGAGGAGTTTTTGGGGATCTGTGAAGGATTAGTTGCGATTTTTTATGCATAACAAGGCAGGTATTTGACCGCAATCGCACCTGGTGTTAAGTGAGATGCATTGTAGGATGGTACATAATCTGCCCTGTAAGTGCGTATTCACTCTCGCCTTGAAGATTTATTATTACTTTGATTGTTAACTTGTTAGAATAGTGTTATAGTGTTATTAATACTATTATTCTATTCATAAATAATGAATTCTTCGTTCGCATCCAAGTAGGGCGGTGCAACCCCCTTATATTCATCCCCTAGGCGTGTTCATGCAGAAAGTCCGTATTTGAAAGAAAGAAGAAAATTTTCATACCACACTGAATACTGTCTAGTATGTGAACTTGTTCGTAAAATTACATACGCCATCGCGATACGATAAAACGGTGAATGCGCATTTTCCTTTCCCATCTTTCTTTATTCCCATCTATCTCCTTCGAGCTTGCCACCGGGGTGGTGGTTGGCACTAATAAATGGCGTTTACCACCCCGGTATATTAAACTTGAATTTTATCGAAGGCCCTTAAACATTAGCATGTTGTTTAAAATATTATTTATTTATTTATTTCCAAGCTTAAGCCTATTAGATTAAATAGTAAGACACGGGTCCTTACTATTTTAATGAGGGATATCGTTTTTATACTTAACAGTTGGCACCCCTGGCGATTGACAGGACCTTACTCTACAGTGGCGCCATCTTGATGAGGGCAAATGCGATAGTCCTCCTACCACTTTAGCGCTCACCAGTTGGTGCCACTGTCTTCGCTACTAGCAAGTGACAGGACCTTACTCTACAGTGGCGCCAACTGGTGAGCGCTAAAACGATAGCCCTCATTGAAACGGAACGCGAAAGTTTAAAATCTAATATTAGCATGTTGTGGCGGGACTGACCTGGATGGGCGCTTGGCTCTGGATCTTGTCCAGTAGCTGCTGGAAGGTCTGCGACGAGTACGGCGCGCGCCCGAACAGGCACTCGTACATTATCACGCCTACAAACACAAACGATAAGATTAATGTGTTATAGCGCCGCTTGTGTGAAGTATAGAAGTGTGATCAATCACACTCGTACCTGTGCTCGTACGTTGTCACGCCAGCGCAGAACAGAAACGAGATGATACTAATATTATAAATGCGAAAGTAACTCTGTCTGTCTCTCTTTCACGCCTCAACCACTGAACCGATTTTGATGAAATTTGGCATAGAGATAGTTTGAGTCCCGGGAAAGGACATAGGATAGTTTTAATCCCGGTTTTTGAAACGATAAAGTTTTTTTGTGACAGACAAAATTCCACGCGGGCAAAGCCGCGGGCGGAAAGCTAGTTGTTTTATAACGCGAAACGCGAGGCAGCAAAGTTCTGGAATGGAGGCCGCGTACCGGAAAACGCAGCGTGGGACGTCCACCTACAACGTGGACCGACGACATCGTAAAGGTAGCAGAGAAGCGCTGGACACAGGCCGCTACCAATCGATCAACGAGGAAAGCATTGGGGGAGGCCTTTATTCAGCAGTGGACGTCCTATGGCTGAAATGATGATGATGATGAACGCAGATTGTAGTAAGTGTCTCAAATGCACACACTCTCAGCCCTCTTACTAATAAAACTTACACGCTCGTTGAACAGTTTTAAAGTGACGTTTAGTATGGAAATGACATTTTAAAACAGTGTTCAACAACTGTGTAACTTTTTATTAGTAAGGTGGTAGGGATGTAACGGATGTTCGCATTTGCATCCGCGAATGTTTGTACATTCGTATTTGCAAAAAACTATGCGAATGTTTGGCGAATGCAATTAACAAACAAAACACAAAATAATGACACGTATTTATGAAAACTAATATTTGATTAACCTGTATCTTCTCGACTAATGTTTGGATTAAACAAGATCGACACGAAAGCCATTACACGCATTCACATTCGCGAATATTGAAGATAGTATAGACATTGAAATGCGGAAATTCAAACATTTCATCATCATCATCATCATTTCAGCCACAGGACGTCCACTGCTGAATAAAGGCCTCCCCCAATGACTTCCATTGTTAGATCACAAATTCACAAGCAATTTGTTTCAATTTTTATCATTTACAAAGTGTGTGATTTTCTGCATGTGTGTGTACTCACCGACGCTCCAAAGGTCGACGCGCGCGTCGTAGTCTCCCTTCACGACCTCGGGCGCCATGTATAATGGCGAGCCGCGCACGCAGCGCCGCCACGAACTGCACATGTACTGGGCGAAACTATGGACAAATTTTTAGTCTGCACTCTGTATTCATCCTAATTGTGGAAACTTTGCGATTTCTGTCCTATTTTTTTGTGATTATTTGTCTGTATATCAAAATTGTTTGTTTCTCTAATATAAATAAATAATACACTGCACTTATCTTATAGGTATACTATTATGCCACACACTCTAGAGAACACTAGCATGTCGTTTTCAGATTTTTTCTAGTTTCTTATCCCAAATTCCCAGTTGCCACCAATGGAGGCGTATCTGGTGGGGGCAACTGGGAATTTATATGTATACAAAAAATGACCCAGTCTCCCCCACTTACACCAAATAAATTAAGAAATTATAAAACCCGTTTGGTATTTTTGAACAACGCGTTCAAATGAGCAGATCGAGCGTCGTTTCCGTGAACTGCACTAAAGCTAAGTTGCACCACCTAACTTTAACCGTAACTATAACAATAACTGGTGCATTTTGTATGGAGTTTGACAGATTTTTGACGTTTATTAAAGTAAAAGTAAGATGGTGCAATCCAGCCTAAGACATGGCAAAATAACGTGCTACTTTATCTATTAGTAAATGCATATCGTTGACTTGACTCACCCAAAATCCGCCACTTTGAGTATATATTTTCCGTCAGACCCTTTGTGTAACAGCAAGTTGTGTGGCTTGAGATCCATGTGAACGACACCTGATAAACACAAATTGTACAGGGTGTAATTTTTATACTAGATCAAACAAAAAGGGTTGATTCTGCTACTCAAATACAACTACTTTTTCAGTATCAAATTCTAAAAAGTAAAAATAACTACTACATGACTGATGCAACTAAGTAATTGATTGCTGATGATGACAAATTGTACGGGTCCTAATTTTTTTCATTTTGTTTTTGATAATTTATAGGAATACCTTTCTCTCTAAGAAATTTTAGTGCCGACGCTAGTTGTTGAAGGAAGTATAAAACCTGGAAGATAAAAACAATGAGTCAGAGATGTTAAACAGGCATATTAAAAATTTACTAAGGTTTGCTAACTCCTATGGATTCCTATCTTTATTTTCGATTTTTAACACCAACCTGTTTCTCCGGAACCCTCCCATATCTGTGTATGTACTTGGAGAGATCACCGCCGCAGCAGTACTCCATTATTATGTAGATGTTTCTGGAAAACAGTTATTGTTCGTAAAAAAATTAAATACAAAATTAACTCCAAAATGAGAAAATATAAAAATTATGAACATCCCTTTAAAAAACATTTTGAAATTGAATGGGGGAATAATATTGGGAATTTTAGTTTTATTTACACACGAAAATTCCCATTTTCCCCCATTCAGGAAGAAGGCCATTCTAAAACCCCTTACAAAAGGGGCAATTTGACATAAAAATATTAAAGTTAGAACTATTAACCCTTTCAATAGTATAGATAGAGAAAAATTGGTTTTACACCTTATGATAGGTAAAGGGTTAATTTGTCCCACCTGTCGTCCCAAGTGAAGTGCTTCATGTGAACTATATGCGGGTGCTCCAGCGTCTTCAGCAGGCGGATCTCGGTGACGAGGTTGTCGACCGCGGAGCCCGAGTTCTTGATGCTCGACTTGTCCACGCATTTTATGGCCACGATCGAGCGCGCGCCCACCTGCAACCATTTTAGTCATTAGATATTTAAATAGATAAAATGATTTCCGCTTAGTGACGCCGACACGAGCACCCAACCACACTACCCGCTCCCACCGACTATGTTATCATCATCATCATCATTTCAGCCATAGGACGTCCACTGCTGAACATAGGCCTCCTCCAATGCTTTCCATGTTGATCGATTGGTAGCGGCCTGCGTCCAGCGCTTCCTTGCTACCTTTACGACGTCGTCGGACCACCTTGTAGGTGGACGTCCCATGCTGCGTTTTCCGGTACGCGGTCTCCTTTCCAGAACCCTGCTGCCCCATCGGCCGTCAGTTCTGCGTCAGACTTGTTATAGTACAAGCAAATGCAAAAAGCACCGAATATATATCTGATAAATATCTGACAGATTGTACAGCACCGCCCTAGCGAAGACGTTCAAGAACTAAAATTTTCATACATTTTTTTAAAGTTTTTATTTTCATACAGTTTGATGTAAACTCACACTTAGCCCACAGGTTAATTTTTAAATTATGGATCCACATTTTTGGGGATAGAGAAGGTAATTACCTCATACCCTTCCCACCTCTAGGAAATGCTTAGATTATACCCCATAGCTATACCCCAGTGTCGCCCTCAGTAGGGGCAACTGGGAATTAATTTATAAAAACCAGTATCCACCCCTTGGGATATGAAATGAAAAACTACCAAACTGATCCATACAGTTTTCATAATTTGTTAATCCATTTGGTGAGTGGTGCAGACTGGGTCTTTTTTTAATTAATTCCCAGTTGCCCCCTGTGGAGGCGATCTTTGCGGGGGCAACTGGGAATATCACTTAAAATAAATCTATTTGATAATTTTATCAAATGAACTCGGGTAGTTTGTCTTGAACTTAAAGTTTATTGACCTGCGTACTTTAAATGTCATAAAAGTTGCGGAAACAAAGGTTCAGTGAATAGAATAGCTAAACAACACAAATTGAATTTAATGAGCAAATGTACAATTATTTCACATTTTATCAAAGCAAATTTAAACTTTACGGTTTGCACAAATCATTAAATCACACACAAGTCGGTGTTTATCTAAAACAAACTGATAAATTATGTTTAAATAGAGATTTCAAATTGCAATACCAACTTACCTTTGTATATGCTTTGTAAACGGTGGAGTAACTTCCAGACCCCAATTTTTCAGTGACAACATATCCCTCTATCTTCGGGAACGACATTTTAATAAATTAACAGCCATCTATGTTAAATTAATCACGATTTTTTATAAATTCTCAAAATCTGCTGATAACAATAAAACGTCACGTCAAATGTTGTTTTGACATTTTACCTTTTTTTTTCAACTTATTGATAATCATGGTTTGAGATAGACACAATTGAGCAAGTCCGCTTCAAGCGCCATCTATTCAAATTTAATAAACACTACCCATGAAAAAATAACTTTCTCAACACAGTCTTTCAATTAAAATTCTCATCTTATCACAACATTTTATTACCGCTTGAGTTCTCTATGGAGGAAGACACCCAAAAACACAAGAATAGCGATTACTCCTAACACAATGAACACAAGTATGATGCGTCCAGAATTTCGGCCGATACAGTTATTTTCACCGGCTAGGGGGCCGCTTACTATGAACCTGGGTCGATCCTGGATGACTGGACGCGCCTGGAAATGGAAAAGCAGAATAAATAACATTATTTGCATTTTATAGTGGTCAATAATCCACTGTTATACTACCCACTACAACCCGATTGAGTTGTAACTGCGCACCTCGCTAGAATGCGACTCTCCCTCGTACTTCCGCACACCTCGTGTTCGCCCCGTCCCGTACCAGAGCATCGATGTGATGTCACAGCAGCCAGGTGCGCAGTTAACTCAATCGTCTTGTACCTATAGCAAGGACACTTCATAGTAAATCAATAAATTAATGTTACCTGTATAAACTGTGGTTTCTCCATATCGCCGCCACTCCGGCTCAGCTTGGAGAAGATGCTGAAAAAAATATAACTCGCTAGTTTGATCAAATTTTAACATAGCGATGAAAGTTTGTGAACTATGTCAATGAGCATTTAATTATGGCTAATTCAACCATTAACAATCAGCCAAGGGTCCATCCACTCTCCTTTTCAAAAATTTCACTCATTATCGAATACCTACGTCCATTCTACGTAGCCACTTTTTGCTATCAACGTATTAGACGAATAGTCCATAAAAATAAAATGTATAAACTTTAAATAATCTATAGTTTTAAGGTTAATTTTGTATTTCTCTTGTAAGTGAATGTAATTCTTTTAGAGAAATAAATGTCTTAAACCATAAAAATAGCACTATATTTTATTGAATAATATCAATTATCTTTTTGAAGGCCTGCTCTACAGTAAGCTCACATTTGGACACAGTGCGTTACTAAGACTTACATTCCTAAATTGCTAATCAGATAAACGCCAAAATCAATATGGAAATGAAACCCAACGTTTTTATCGAAACACTTTAATCACTAATTAAAAATTTCCGACTATCACTTCTTAATGAACAACAAGACGAATATTATAACGATGAGCACGATTATAGCCACGACCACAGTGGCTATCAGCAGTATTATGTTCTGCTTTTTCGCCAGAGGAGTGGAAGGCAGAGGCGCGGTGGTGGTGCTTTGGCGGTGGAAAGGCCTCCGAGAGGGGTGCGTGGGCTCGGGAACTTCATCTGAAAAGATGGTGGACTTCAATTTGAAGGTCTACGAAGGTGGAATGATCAAAGAGTTATGAACCCTGTTTGATGGACTAATCTAATGAGAATGGAGAACGTTAAGCCGGGTCTCCAGCGCGTTTTGCCCTACACAATCAACAAACATGTCGGAATTTTTTGTAGGCAATTTTGTTGAATGTTGAGATGTTTTTGTTGATTGTTTAGGGCAAAACACGCGCTGGAGACCCGGCTTTATGTTCAAGCTATTTTTTTTTGTAATGTTTGGTGGCGCGTGGAGCACATAGGACCTATATTCACTGTAAAATTGCGATTCATGATTTCACAGCGCCATGTAAAGTTTTGTACAATTTACAGGGCTTTATGTTTCACGGCCTGATTCGATGGACTGGCCAAGAATGGGGCCATGGTTTGGCAAGCTTCAAAGGGCAACATGCAAATGGCAGTCAATGAGTTGATCTATCAGCTAAAGGATGATGACAGTGATAAAGTGATGCACTCACCATCCTCTCGTGTATGTTCGGTGGTCACGTAGCTAAAAATAAAATAAACTTGGTGGACATCAAAATAAACACAAATAAAATAAAACTGACACGATTTTTTCGATTGGAGAGGGAGATTTTTCTTCATCGTAGGTATTTTTAATTACGTAGAAGGTATATAGCCAAACAAAAGCTCATTGACATAGTTTAAGTACCTAACTTTTTCTGTCTTTCAATCTAAAACGTTGCTATTGGAACATTTAATTTTATTCTACTAGTTTTGTTTTGTTATGAATAACAGAAAACATGAATATTTTTGCAAATACACAAGCACATTGCACTTTCCTTTTTGAATCACAAATTTTTTCGCCGCAGACGCGGCATTAGCTAAAATCTTCATCCACCCACATTTTTTTAATATTGTCCAAGAGTTTTAAAAGGAAAAATCATGCTTTATTTGCAAGAATTTTTATGTTTTCAGTTGGATAAATAAATAATAGGCTAACTTACACCGCAGGCGATAAGTTTTCGCTGTCTATCATGGGCAATGATTTCTTTATCGTTTTAAAAATAAGTAGTTACATAATTTGGTTTAATATTTCACTGTTTACTTCACGTTTTATAATAATTCCAATAAAAATTAGTACTGTGACTTGTTTGAAAATAATTTTGACAATTTAAAGACTGACAAGGTCAAGGTGAAGTTCATCAAGCTGTATAGCAAATAGGATAAAAAAAGAGTTTTACTTCTTACTTATACAGGGTGAAAGAAAATAATAAGAAATCAACTCTGCAGTTTATCAAACTGAGCGCCGTTCTAAATATCTTTTCCGCCATTTCAGATTGAGTGCACGTGACAACTTTGCTCACAACAGGCTCAAAGGATAGGTGCAAAGAATTTCTTTTGTAACAATATTTAATTCATTTTATTTTTTAATTCTTTTATAATCTTTATGTGCTCCAAGCAAGTTCCACATTCTAAAACCCGTTGATGGCGCTTGTTTGTTGCCTCAATAATGTCTCAATTAGTAAGTTTCGTTGCCTCAATTTAAAAAGAAAGATACTGTCAAATCTTAGTGATGTACCGTGTAAATATCTATTAAAATGAATAGGGATTNTTAAGTACCTAACTTTTTCTGTCTTTCAATCTAAAACGTTGCTATTGGAACATTTAATTTTATTCTACTAGTTTTGTTTTGTTATGAATAACAGAAAACATGAATATTTTTGCAAATACACAAGCACATTGCACTTTCCTTTTTGAATCACAAATTTTTTCGCCGCAGACGCGGCATTAGCTAAAATCTTCATCCACCCACATTTTTTTAATATTGTCCAAGAGTTTTAAAAGGAAAAATCATGCTTTATTTGCAAGAATTTTTATGTTTTCAGTTGGATAAATAAATAATAGGCTAACTTACACCGCAGGCGATAAGTTTTCGCTGTCTATCATGGGCAATGATTTCTTTATCGTTTTAAAAATAAGTAGTTACATAATTTGGTTTAATATTTCACTGTTTACTTCACGTTTTATAATAATTCCAATAAAAATTAGTACTGTGACTTGTTTGAAAATAATTTTGACAATTTAAAGACTGACAAGGTCAAGGTGAAGTTCATCAAGCTGTATAGCAAATAGGATAAAAAAAGAGTTTTACTTCTTACTTATACAGGGTGAAAGAAAATAATAAGAAATCAACTCTGCAGTTTATCAAACTGAGCGCCGTTCTAAATATCTTTTCCGCCATTTCAGATTGAGTGCACGTGACAACTTTGCTCACAACAGGCTCAAAGGATAGGTGCAAAGAATTTCTTTTGTAACAATATTTAATTCATTTTATTTTTTAATTCTTTTATAATCTTTATGTGCTCCAAGCAAGTTCCACATTCTAAAACCCGTTGATGGCGCTTGTTTGTTGCCTCAATAATGTCTCAATTAGTAAGTTTCGTTGCCTCAATTTAAAAAGAAAGATACTGTCAAATCTTAGTGATGTACCGTGTAAATATCTATTAAAATGAATAGGGATTCCGTGGAGGGTAGTTGAACGGGAAGCATGGTCGATCTGTTTTAATGGTTTCAATTTATTATTTAATGGACTTCAGTGTACAAATTTGGTGTTATTTTGTGTTCTAAAGTGCAGTGAAGTGATAAATTATAAAAAACATTGAAATACTTCGAATTTGAGCGCGCATCGAGTGTCGAGTGGGTTGTCGTATGAACAACCGCTTTGGACCCGGTGGCGTCTCGAAACCTGCTTACGGGCATACTTAACTCCACGGAATCCATGAATAATCAATAGAACTGAAACACCCACGTTCTATTGATAACTATGTCAATATTTTTCACTCGACATTGGCAGAAATAAACCTCCCAGAGAGGTTTGGTTGCCACAAAAAAAAAAAAAATGAATAGGTATTAATTCGCAGTTCCCACGCATATTCATATTTTGGTAAATATAAAAAGTTCCGCGAAACAAGAGCTGAGGCGAGTAGATCGATAAGCAAAGATTTGTATCTGCTGTAGGTATACGCTGGTCACGTGTTGCGCATTCTTCTGTCTGACTGATCATTTTTTAATCACTTCTGAGCCCCGATTACGGTAACTTATAACGTCAACAATCCAGACACGCTTCTCGATTCTGCGATACGATTGGTCGTTCAACAGCGTACGTCAGCTGTTTTGACCAATCGTATTGCAGAATCAGAAACGCGTCTGGATTGTAGACGTTAAAAGTTACCGTAATCGGGGTGCTGATTTTTGTATTCAAATATTTCATTAGGCAAATAAGTGTTTTGAACTGTGTTGATTCACTGAAAATCATTTACATAAATTCTAATTCAACTTATTCTTACTCTTAAAGAAGAACGGTCACACCCCATACAAAAAAAACCCAGACCCGACAGAAACGAGACATACCTCAGTTTTTTTGTCATGTCTTAATTAGTTAAATTATATATTTTTTATATTCGAAATCTATGTATAACACCAAATTATTACCCTTTGTTTTTGTTCAGGCGTCATACAAAAACTAATACAAAATGCCTATTTATCACCAAAATTGGTAAATGTATGTACCTAAATAGCTGCTATGGAATGTATCTAGGTGAACTGGAGATACAGCCGGATTATACAGGGTGGAAACGAGAAGTTACAAAATCCAAAAATTCAATATTACCAACTTCCATAATCTGTAACCTATTATTGGTACCATTTGAAAGAGCTCGTGAAGCACTTTCAGAATCAGTAACTAGTTTTTCGATATCTTGTATAGTTTAGAATTAATCGAGTGAGGTCACTTATCGTTCCATATGTATAACCACCCTGTATAATCCGGCTGTATCTCCAGGTCACCTAGATACATTCCATAGCAGCTGTAATAGACATTTAGGTACATACATTTACCAATTTTGGTGATAAATAGGCATTTTGTATTAGTTTTTGTATGACGCCTGAACAAAAACAAAGGGTAATAATTTGGTGTTATACATAGATTTCGAATATAAAAAATATATAATTTAACTAATTAAGACATGACAAAAAAACTGAGGTATGTCTCGTTTCTGTCGGGTCTGGAGGTCACTTATCGTTCCATATGTATAACCACCCTGTATAATCCGGCTGTATCTCCAGGTCACCTAGATACATTCCATAGCAGCTGTAATAGACATTTAGGTACATACATTTACCAATTTTGGTGATAAATAGGCATTTTGTATTAGTTTTTGTATGACGCCTGAACAAAAACAAAGGGTAATAATTTGGTGTTATACATAGATTTCGAATATAAAAAATATATAATTTAACTAATTAAGACATGACAAAAAAACTGAGGCATGTCTCGTTTCTGTCGGGCCTGGGTCACAGATGACCGTTCTTCTTTACTTGAATATTCTATCGATAAAATATCTGCACACTGTGTATAATGCACATCACTAGTAAAAACAAAAATGTCAATCAAATTACGATTCATGAACGCGAGTTTGTTTCTCAGTTTGTTTGGTTGAAAAAACAAAATAATCTCCTTTTCAGATCAATTAAACACTTTTTTGTGTTCATTTTAAACGGTACAAAGTGAATACAACAAAACCAAAATGCCTTCGGCGGCTTCAATTGAGATTTCGACTATATTTAACGATGTTATATCAAATAACTTGAAATATTGTGGCGTTTGTTTGCGTACCGAAGAAGAGAGAAGATTAGTGAACCCTGAGCACTTCTTAAAATGCATTGGAATTATGAGCCTTGCTGCGCCGCTGGTAAGTGGTAATACTACAAAAATATGCTGCAAACTTGTACAACTTTATGAAAAAGTTTTCTCATGAAAACCCTTGTTTCCTAGTTCCTTGTTCCTAGTCACAATAGAAGATCCAAGGAAATCAACTGACATACCACAGTGTACCAGGTGTCAACAATATGGACATACCAAAAACAACTGTATGCGTCCATACAGGTGTGTTAAATGCGCACAAGGACACAAAACTACTGACTGCCACAAAAAGGATAGAAACTTGCCCGCTACCTGTGCCCTCTGCCAAGGTGATCATCCAGCCAACTACAAAGGCTGCCAAGTCTATAAGGAGATCCGTTCACGAAAAATGGTTCAAGCTGGGACTAGAAGAGCCCCACAAGACAAGACAAAAGCCACAGACACCTTTACACCTCGAGTGGAAGATTTCCCTCCGCTAAGACTCCCCAGACACAATACACAACATCCGAAAAATGACCAGGAAAAAAACAATCTGCGCCCAGCCGAAAGCGTATCCAATACTGCAAATACCGGCAACTGGAACAGAAAAACAGAGAATGTACAATCTCAGTCAACAAGCTCACTAGAGCAAATAATAATAAAACAGTCGGAGAAGATCGATATCCTCATACAACAGATAGGGACCTTAATGGGTCTCCTAACGACACTAATAGCTCGGCAGACAAAGTAAAATTCCTCAGAATCGCTGCATGGAACATAAATGGCTTATCCCCGAATAAGCAAGAAGTAGAGCTATTCATAAACTACAACAAAGTAGATATACTATTGGTTTCTGAAACACATATGACTGACCAGAAAGTGATTAAAATTAAAGGATACAATGTATACTATGCTAACCATCCAGATGGCACATCACATGCTGGGGCCGCTGTAATAATTAAGGAACACATAAGACACCACGTAATACCGAATTTTACTTTCGCACACTTACAGGCCGCAATGATATCTGTAGATGACTGGCACGGATCGCTGAATGTGGCTGCTGTGTACTGTCCCCCACGACATCGCATAGATGAACAAATGTTTAGCGATTTCTTCCACACGATTGGTGACAGATTCATTGTGGGAGGAGACTGGAATTCAAAACACACGTTCTGGGGCTCCCGATTGACGACGACAAAGGGCCGAGAGCTAAAAAAGGCAATTGATAGCAGTAACCTCAATGTACTATCTACAGGAGAACCAACTTACTGGCCATCAGACCCTAACAAAACTCCAGATCTCATCGATTTCTTCATCACTAAAAAGATGTCGGGACTATACACAAAAGTGGAAGCATGCCTAGATGGATCCTCAGACCATACACCTGTGATATGCACATTGAGTACCACAGTTATCTGGAAAGAACCACGAGAGACCCTGTATAGCCATAAAACTGACTGGGAGTCCTTTAGGGAATATATAAGTGATAATGTTAATCTGCGCATACCTCTAAAAACGGTAGAAGACATAGATGACGCTGCGTGGTATGCCACTAACCTAATACAAAAGGCGGCATGGCTATCAACTCCACACATGGCATCTAAACCACAAAACCATGACACTACGCTGGAAATACGACAGATGATTGCTGAAAAGAGAAAACTGCGACGTCAGTGGCACACCAGCAGGAATCGTCAAGATAAGAAAGCCCTTAATAGAATACAAAAGGAACTGAAGGAAATGCTAAGAGAAAATGAGAACAATACCCTCCAAGACAAACTTAACCCTACACTGCATGATTTTTTTGTTTTTAGAATAAAAAATCTTATTAGATCATATTCGTGGTCTAGAACACGGGAAGTACAGGTAAAATAAAAATAAACTAATAGTTATAGAGAAAAATGATTTTTTTATTTTGTTCCATATGTGGCACTGCATGCAATGACCTACCTAAATTAAAGCGTAATCAATACTGGGCATGTGTATTAGTTATCAAGGATTACCCCCATTTATGAGGCTTATTAGGTAGATATTGGCGCAGCATGTTAGAGGCCTTAGTAGCGCACATATGCTCATCCACTGACAATGCTTCTCTTTTGGGTATAGCTTGACATTTTTTTAGGGTTTCTAATAGATGTCTGAGTTATGGAGACGATCGTATCCTGCTGTACCTGCTGGTGGCTGAGTGGTATCATTGAAGTGTAGATATTGCTTAATTTTTCAAACTGGGTTACTGACATGGTATTTCTTATCAATGGCGAATAATTAGAACAAATATTGCAAATGAGTTTCAACTTCTGACTCTAAAGCGGTTTGCCCACAAAATTCAAGGTTTGTTGGATGGTAAGCTTTTTTTCCAGATGATATTTTCCTTTATTCTGGAGACGGACACAGCAGGTGTAGGAGCAGCGTCTTGTGGTGCAGCAGAAGCGGAAGATACAACTGTTGATTGACGTGTTCGTGAAGCCAACTGCTTCACGAATCTGGATGTAGGGAACAGCAAGATTGAACCACTAGGATTTGGTATATTATGCTGCTGCAGCATAGGTCCCTGATGGGGCAACGGTTTCAAACCTGTTCGGTGAAACAAATTGATTTTCGTCATCCGTACCTATTGCTAAACGTTTCAGAAAGTTTGTTGAGGGTAGATCTAATTGAGGCAATGTCATCGTCACTTTCGGCCTGAGGAGTCTTGTTCATCTTCATTATCTAATGGTATGGTCAAATAATTTTGGATTTGAGCGCTGAATGAGGTTTTCTTATTCACTATGTACGAAAAATCAACATCATACCATTAGTGTACATATCTAAAATTGGATCATCACTGCATGAAGTGACACATCGGGAACACACAGTAATTATAAAAATTTAGTATCGAAACACGGCCAAATCAAAAAAATATACTTACATTTGTTTGGTTCATTGATATTTCGACATAAAAACAATTTTTCCACTGTTGCATTTCATAAACAACTATTTTTTATTAAATTTTTAAAATGAATACGCACGGCGCGTGGGTGAAGTACAAAATTTTCAATTGAATGACTGACTGAGCGAGATAGTGCTGCCATCTAATTTCAACGGATGCAATAAATGGATGCCTTTGGTTGTCGTCACTTTATTTACGTTATGATAGATGCCGCTACTTGGCTCAAATCAGAAAAAGCATCAATTATATTGGTTGTCCCATATATGGGACTGAATGCAGTGTAGGGNGCTTCCATATAAAACTTCTCAGGAAGAAAAAGAGCAGGGATGACACATCACAGGACGTGCACTCCCCAAAAGTCGAATTATCAATCAACATCAAATCTGATTAAAGCCGCTGGGCTGATTGCAGATAAAAATAAAAAAAAAAAAAAAAAAAAAAAAAAAAAAAAAATGAAAACCCTTGAAATTTGTGTAATTTCTTCAAAACCACTGTTTTTGTGATTAAATACAACTTTATTATGTTTAGTATTTTGATGATTCGAGATTTTATTTAAGTGTTAAGTAGTGTTTCATAGTCCTTAACAGTTCTATAAAAAGTTTTTATTCCCAGTTCAAAGATCATTTGTATCTGAATTTTTATGTTACTGAAAATAAACTTTCTATCTACACCTTTGGGAATATTTCGAACTGCATTAGTATACCTTAAGAAGATTAGTTGTAAATTGTTATATTACTAAAAAGCAGCGATGGTGTGGATATCCGTAACCGAAACTATCGGATATCCGAAATAAAAAAATAACTGTAACCAATTCAAAAGTTTCGGATAGTTTTGGATATAGGCGGAGTCTACATTTTAGTATTTTTAAATATTTGTTACTTGTCTCTCGGATCATCCGAAATGATTTTATATCTGTAACCGTAACCGAAATCGGTATAATATTATTTTAATATCCGTAACCGTATCCATAACCGAAACTTCATATCCATAACATCCCTGTAAAAAGCTGTGATATTTCCAGATCAAAACAATCTGCTACGTGTGCGAGGCAGAAGCGACGCGCGCGTTCGCTTTGTTCCAGGCGATCAACTTCGCGGAGATCATCAACCAGTGGTTCAAGGATATGTCCGGGAAACTCAAGTATAGGGACGAGATGCCCGACTTCCTGGACCGGTATATCAATGTGAGTGAGTTTTGGTGTTTGGATGTTGGAAGCAGTGGAAATAGTAAATTTCTACTGCACACACTGGGCGACAGTTGCAGACAGCTTGTCCTCGCGACGAGAGCTAATACATCTGGGGGTACAACGCAAACACTGCCGTACCATCCTTTACTGGAACCATTTCACCGCATTTTTAGGCCCCTATTTGAGATATGAATTAACAAGAATAGACGTCAAGCCGCCCAGTGTCGCTTATCCTTACCCTAGAGTTGAAAAAAATTACTGTCACAAGCACTGAAATATGCTATGTAAATTAATGTTTTTTTAATGTTTGTTGAAGTCCAAGAATGGTTTTACGGTGAGATTTGCAAAATGGAAACCCTAAAAGGGGGGTAATGGGGTCCACGCGTGCGAAGTCGCGGGCGGCCGTAAGTTATAAATAAATAAAAGACATGTAATATTTAACTATAGGGTCTAACCTACTATTATTTGGTTACAAAGCGATATTTTGCACCTCCCACTAAAAGGAAAGCGATGTTCACCCAAACGATGGACTAACAACCTCATAAAGGTAGCAGAAAGGCGCTGGATGCAGGCCGCTACCAACCGTGCGATGTGGAAGTCATTGGGGGAGGCCTATGTTCAGCAATGGACGTCCTGTGGCTGAAATGATGATGATGATAAGGATGGGTAGCTTGGGGTCATTGGCCAAAATCCTACGTGCTCGGCGACCGGACCATAGTTGGTTTCTTGTCGACTTCTCCCACCACGAACCTCTCTAAAAGGCAACCTAACATGTGGTACAGAATGTCTGGCCCTGTATCGGTGTATAGTCTGGTCTGCGAGCACGTAGAATTTTGTCCAATGACCCCATTATGTTGCTGTCGCGCTCGCACACTCACTGCGGCCGCCGTCGCACAGTCGCGACAGCAATATAATTTCGCCCGAGCGATAAGGATGGGTAGCTTGGGGTCATTGGACAAAATTCTACGTGCTCGCAGACCGGGCTTTGCTAGGTGTAACAGTGCTGGTGGTTGCAGAGGCGCGCTCGCTTACGAGGCTCCGCGCCGCTCGCCGAGTGGTGGCGGCGGGTGAGAGCGCGCTCCGATCTGGTGCAGACTGAAGTGTTGGTGGTCAGCGACGCCGCTCCAGTGAGTAATTAATACACATTTTGTTCTTTCTCTCCCTCTCTCTCCTTCGCTCTCCCTCTTCCTCTCACTCCCTCTCTTTCCCCCTCCCTCTCTCTCCCCCTCTCCATATATCTCTCCCTCTCTCTCTCTCCCTATCTCTCTCTCTCCCTCTCTCTCTCTCTCTCTCATTCTCTCTATCTCTCCCTCTCACTTCTTCGCACTCCCTCTTCCACTCACTCCCTCGCTCTCCCTCTTCCTCTCCCATCTCTCCCTCTCTCTTTCCTTCTCTCCCCCCTATCTCTATCTCCTCTCTCTTCCTCCATCTCTCTCCCCTCTCTTTATCATTCTCTCTCCCCTCTCCCCCCGCTCCTTCTCTCCTTTCGCGGTCCGACCTGGTGCAGACTGAATGGTTGGTTGTCAGTGACGCCGCTCCAGTAAGTAGTCCAGTATTAGTCAACACGCCAACGCAATTCATTCACGGAAGCCCAAGCACTCTCTCTCCCTCTCTCTCCCCTCTATCTTCCTCTCTCTCCCTCTCCCTCTAACACACGCGTCGGTGCGAGCGCGATCAGATCTGGTACAGACTGAAGTGTTGGCAGCTGTTCGACTGTGTGTTGTGTTGGCTCAGCGACGACGCTCCAGTGAGTAGCATTCACAGAAGCCCAAGCACTCTATATCCCCTCTCTCTCGCTCATCTCTCCCCCTCTCTACCATCTCTCTCTCCCATCTCTCGCTCTCTTACCCCCTCTATCTCACCCCTCTCTCCCCTCTATCCTCTCTCTCCCCTTTTTTCCTCTCTCTCCCATTTCTCTCCCTATTCCTCTCTCTCCCTCTCTCCCCTCTCCCGCTCTCTCTTTCCCCTCTCCCGCTCTCTCTTCCGCTCCCTCTAACACCCGCGTCGCCGCTGGCCGAGTGGTGGCGGAGGGTGCGCGCGTGGTCCGATCTGGTGCAGACCGAGGTGTTGGTTGTCAGCGACGAGGCTCCAGTAAGTAGTCAATACGCATTTAGTATTAAACTACGCACGTGTCTCCCTACCTCCCTTTCTCCCCCTCCCTTTCTCTACCCCTCTCTTTCTCTCCCCCTCTCCCTCTCTCCTCCTCTCTTCTGCATCTTTCCCCACTTTATCTCTCATTCTCTCACCCCTCCCTATTTCTCTCTCCCCTCTCCCTCTAACACACACGCGTCGCCGCTCGCCGAGTGGTGGCGGTGGGTGCGCGCGCGGTCCGATCTGGTGCAGACTGAAGTGTTGGTGGTCAGCGATGCGGCTCCAGTAAGTAATCAATACACATTTAGTATTACACTACGCACGTGTCTCCCTACGTCCCTTTCTCTCCCCCTCTCCCTCTCTCATCTCCTGCATCTTTCCCCACTTTATCCCTCCTCTCTCATTCTCTCACCCCTCCCTATTTCTCTCTCCCTCTAACACACACGCGTCACCGCTGGCCGAGTGGTGGCGGCGGGTGCGCGCGCGGTCCGACCTGGTGCAGACTGAAGTGTTGGTTGTTAGCGACGCCGCTTCAGTAAGTACTCAATACTCCGATGAATGTACAAAATCTAACAAAAAACAGTATCTACACAAAGCATGTTTTTCTGGTGCAGTACACAAAGCATATTTTCTGGTGCGTACACACTCATACATATAAGTAAACACATACAATACGCGCGCTCGTGCAAGATTAGACCGTGGTGTAGATTGAGGTGTTGGTGGTCAGCGACGCAGCTCCAGTAAGTAACATACACTTTGATATTCTTCCCTACTCATTAATCATTCACAAACACGTAAGCACCGAGTACCTACCTATGCAACACACTCACAAAAACTTCACACGTTTTTCACTAAGTACCTACCTTCATTTATAAAAATATTTTTAGAACATCGTTTCAGAAACCTATGCTGTTATAAAATTAGTATTTCATATCACGTTTTAATTGTTTTTGTATGAAGTGTAAATAAATATACCTCAATAAATAAAATTTACACTAGTGTTGTAACAG
>NW_021136989.1:0-657 GCF_004193835.3 Ostrinia furnacalis | reverse complement strand
ATATGATCAAACGAACTTACCAAGTGAAGTTCGATCTGAATTATCCTGTTTTCGCCGAAGAGATTTATTTTACCGTGTAGTACCCCTGTACGACAAGCCAATTTATGATTAACACTAAAGGTACTTTCGTCAGAATTATGTATTTCTAAGGCCTTAACATAATTTTCTTCTTTACAAATTTTCCAAGTTTTTGAAACACTGATGGCGCCACTGCCAAGTAAACATTAGCTCCGTAAATAAAAATGTTTAAAAATGTTCACATTAACAATATACCTCTGGAATTAGAACCAAAGTAAGAAACTTAAGTTCAATTAGTGAGTGACAGTGTTTGCAATTCGTAACATCAAGTGATAATACCATTAATCATTAAATCCAATAGTGAAAATTGAAGTGACTAAAAGTTTTAATTAAACATTAATAAATCTTTCGAACTGAAATTAAGTGCACTTACAAAACAATATTTTAGTGTAACTAACTCTAAAAGTGATCAAAACAATAATTGTGGCCCTTTTCAACCGACTTCAAAAAAAGGAGGAGGTTCTCAATTCGACCCGTATTTTTTTTTTTCTATGTTTGTTACGCGATAACTCCGCCAATAAAATTATGAACCGATTTGAACAAATCTTTTTTCGGCGTATAGGTAATAAATCAAGGGTG
>NW_021136988.1:0-1203 GCF_004193835.3 Ostrinia furnacalis | reverse complement strand
CGCGCCATTCAACGCTTCGTTAACAACAAAACTGAAAATGGCTCTAGATTTGTAATTTTAATAAAGACAAGTTAGATTTCAAATAAAAACAAAAGATTTCGAAGTAAATTAAGCATTTTAGTTAAAATTAAAATTGTCTCTACCTGTAGCGGAGAATAATGTTGTGGCAGGCCTTTGTTCAAACGATCATAGCAAATGTTGTGATAGGGATAGAGACATGCGATTTTTGGTTTTACAAAGATAATACGATAGAAAATAATACAAAGTAATAAAAACCACCGGTTATAGGGGCATTTTGTGGAGAAATTTATAAAATAACAAAAAAAACACGAATTTTTAAGCAGATTTTTTTCAAAAAGTATCATTTTTTATTATTTGTTGGCATTTTTTGTGTATTTTATGTATTTTTTTAGTATCGCCTGTTATTTAGCATTATTACTGTTTTTATTTTATCAGGATATACCGCTTAGTTTAAAAGTTATTACGTTTTCTTTACAATAAGTAATTTGAAGAAAAAAATTTTTATAAAAAATAAAAAAAAATCTCAAAAATTTTTTGACCTCTTTTTTGTCGATAAAAATAGGTCTAGTTTCATCTATTTTCATATGTACACTTTAACGTGACTCACACTGTATATCTATTAGTGGATTAGAGTCCATAATGGATCAAATTAAAAAATAAGGGTTCCAGTTTTTCTTTTGAGGTACGGAACCCTAAAAACACCGCTTTAATTTTTAACTAACATTTACTGTTAAGCTCTTTAAGTAGGCCTTAAATAAATCATAACTAGCTTTCCGCTCGCGGCGTCCCTGTTTCAAAAACCGGGATAAAAACTATCCTATGTCCTTTCCCGGTAATCAAACTATCTATGCCAAATTTCATCAAAATCGGTTCAGTGGTTTGGGCTTGAAAGCGAGACAGACAGACAGACAGAGATACTTTCGCATTTATAATATTAGTATAGAATATAGATTAACTAAGGCTGAGTTGCACCACTCTATTATAAACTACCGTAACAATAATACTAACCGTTGCCTTTTGTATGGAGTTTGACCTGACTGCTTTTGACGTTTGTCAAAGTTAAAGTAAGATGCAATGGTGTAACTCAGTCTAAGACCTCTCATCTTCATACAGAAGCCTGGTCAAGCTACGAATATACGTTTTATCAATGATATTATAGAACTATAGATATGTTACGTTCAT
>NW_021136987.1:0-656 GCF_004193835.3 Ostrinia furnacalis | reverse complement strand
TGGTACCCGGCTCCGATAGATATGTGTCTAGTATCGTTTGAAAGGTCTTACCAAGATGAAAAACTTTTACTATGACCACCAGCCTCAGATCTGGTTGTGTACGAAGATATACATACTTTTTTGCAGAATGGTACCCGGCTCCAATAGTTATGTTTGTAGTGTCATTTGAAAGGTCTTACCAAGACGAACAACATTTACTATGGCCACCAGCCTCAGATCTGGTTGCGTTCGAAGATAAAGATACTTTTTGTGTAACCTAAGTATCATACAGTATGAAGGGGGACGCGCTCGGGGCAGGGCACCGACGAGATGGTCGCGATCCTCATCAGTGAGGGACCGAGGAAGAAGAAGAAGAAGTATCATACGTGTCCATCGTATGGTACTTAGGTTATGCGAGGCAGGAAGGGTTTACTGCTCCAGCATCCTTAAATCTATAATTATTGATAGGGATAATAATTGTGAAATAAATATTTTTATTTAAAGAAGTACTACCCCCTTATTAATAAAAAGTTACACCTAGGAAGAACCTTGGATCAAAATGTCAATTTAAGCCAGAGTTCAACTAGGGTGTAACTTTTATTAATAAAGGGGTTAAAGTTTTATTACTTCTTAAGGGTTTTATTATGAAGGTGGACTTATTGGGTCTTGTGGGTTTA
>NW_021136986.1:0-580 GCF_004193835.3 Ostrinia furnacalis | reverse complement strand
AGATCCAGAAGATTTCATCAGGAGGCCAGAAGGGACTACTGGTCTACAACCAGATTTAATATGGCTAAGGGACCACCCACCTGAATTAGTCATTGGAGATACAAAAGCTAGAGTCAGAACCAGATCCAAGACACCAGCAGAGGATCTGTTTGAATGTTACATTTCACAGGTGGAACCAAAGAATGTAGCTGAGGCATTTGAGGAAGCAGACTGGATCCAGGCCATGCAAGAGGAGCTGAATCAGTTTGAGAGAAATGAAGTTTGGGATCTGGTTCCTAAACCAGATCATGTCAAACCCATAGGAACTAAATTGGGTATTCAAAAATAAACTGAATGAAGAAGGACTCATCATCAAGAACAAAGCCAGATTAGTTGCTCAGGGGTACAATCAGTCAGAAGTCATTGATTTTGATGAGACATTTGCACCAGTAGCCAGACTAGAAGCTATCAGAATCTTTCTGGCCTATGCTGCTTACAAGAACTTCACATTCTATCAGATGGGTGTGAAAAGTGCATTCCTACAGGGAAATCTTGCAGAAGAGGGGTATGTCCTACAGCCCCCTGGCTTTGAGGTGAAAGG
>NW_021136985.1:0-5701 GCF_004193835.3 Ostrinia furnacalis | reverse complement strand
CCCTTTTGTCTCTAGGTAGGTAGACTTTTTCTCTGGGCCAAAAAAATATTTTTCGCGATTTGATCGGTTTATGAAAGAACTATATTAGGGTTACTTATCAGAGTAATTGAGGTAGTTTTAAGGGTCCTTTTGGACAATTTTGACCAGTTTACGAATTTAACTGCGTCGAAATATTAGTAAAAATAAGGTAAGAAGAATAATTTGACAGCTTGGACTAGGCATACGGACAACAATCAACAAATGGTATGTACTGTGATGGAAAAGAAATTAAAGCACTATAATTATAATTAGTCATTTAATTACAAATCATTTTTTAGAATTCTCTTATATAAAAAAGTTTAGGTCTCTGGTTCATTGTACAAGCACATTCATTCATTCACATTATCGCGTTTTTAGGGTTCCGTAGCCAAATAACAAAAAACGGAACCCTTATAGATTCGTCATGTCTGTCTATCTGTCCGTCTGTCCGTCCGTATGTCACAGACATTTTTTTCCGAAACTATGTATAAGAGCTATACTGTTGAAACTTGGTAGGTAGATGTATTCTGTGAACCGCATTAAGATTTTGATGCAAAAATAAAATAATAATAATAAATATTGGGGGCTCTCCATACTTAGAACTGAAACCCAAAAATTTTTTTTCATCAAACACATACGTGTGAGGTATCTATGGATAGGTCTTCAAAAATAATATCGAGGTTTCTAAACCGAATACTTAGTTTGCGTGACAGACGCTTCCAAAGTGGAAAAAAGTTACACCTTTAAAGAAATCACATGTTTTACTGTTCCAACCTTCTGACGTACGTTTTGTGGACTTAACTTATAAAGTGGACAACAACAATAATATACCTGAACATAACTATATTGTATAGTAATATACATATAACGTACATTGATATAATTACGTACATCAAGGTATATTTACGTACAGAAAAAAATTGCATTTGAGCGGTTTGTTATTTTGACTTGTGTATTTTATGTAAATTCATTTATGTATGTTTGACTGTTATGTGCACTTGCTGCTTCGTGTATTCTGTGTTTTTCTTGTAAGAGAACATAATTGTATTATTTTAGAAAAATAGAAATATTATCTAAAAGTTCTAAAACCATCATTTTACAAATTAATAAATTCCCGTACAAAAAAACTTAGAAGGCGCTAGAGGGATATAATAACAATAAAAAGCAGGCGTGTGTTAGATTTTTGGGCATTAGTCATTTGTAAATTAGGAAATATTAATGTATTAAAGCAGATTCTTTAATTAATAAAGTTACCACAAAAAGAAGAATAATAGTAAGCAAAATCTAGCATAGGTAAATACTTTATGCTATACTAGCTGACCCGGCGAACTTTGTTCCGCCTTAATGGCAATAAATAAGCAAACTTTTTTTTTATTTCGAACGGGATAAAAAGTATCCTATGTCCTTCTCCTGGCTCTAAACTACCTCCCTGACAATTTTCAGCTAAATCAGTTCAGCCGTTCTTGAGTTATAAGCGAAGTAACTAACACGACTTTCTTTTATATATATAGATTCCTATCATATCGTATTATACCATGGAAACATATAGGACTATAATACTGTAATTTAATAAGTTCCAAATTAAAAATCCAATTTCAAATTCAAATAGTTTATTCAGTATAAATCCCTTTTCCAGGGCATTTATACACGTCCCAAATATAGCTTGCCCTACCACCACTTCGGGACATCATGGGCTGGTGCTGAGAAGAAGTGGCGGAAGAAACTCAGTCACCTTTGTCAGCCTCTTTTCCAACCAGATACAACAATTTATAACTTACATAAAAATGAATAATCTAGCAGTAATTAAGTCTTATTTATTATTAACATTTTGACGGTATTTTGTATAACCAGTATTTATAATCAAACACACAGAACACAAGTTCTAAGTTAGGTTACGTTAAGACTTAGGTTTTGGTTAGGTCAAGAGTTAGATTTAGGTTAGGGTAAGACTTAGGTTTTGTACCATAACATAACCAGCAACTATTAGCATTGTCCTTCTTTATACTGGTCAACAAACTACCGACCCGACCCCGTGGCATGTCACCATCAATTGGCAAGGTGTCAAAATAATAGCCCTGGCGCAGCCACATAGCCAGGTGTTAATACAATATCACATATCACAATAATACAATACAATAACACAACAAGCACAATAATAGTACCAATAAACAGTGTACACTTAACTTTAGTCAGCATCACCTCAAAGATCCATCGAGACTGCCTTTCAACGAGGAATTCCATATATTTATACCCATCTCCTACCTTTCCTCTACTCAACTCTGATTGGTCACTTAAGACGACCAATCAGAAAACAGGAAGTTAGATAATATAATTAATATTTAAACGGACCCGGAAGTTGGAATTTCTCATTTTACAATATTTGTTTTTGATCAAAGGATAGTAAGTTGGCTTATTAATTATACATTTAATAATATTTAATAAATATTAATAATTATCCAAATCTGGATATCTTACAATAAATTTTATAAACAGAAAGTTCGAATATATTATTATAACTAATAATATTCAAACGGACCCGGAAGTTGGAACTTCTCATTTTACAATGTTTATTGTTGATTGAATATTAGCCAGTTGGCTTATTAATTTATCAATTTAATTATATTTAAGAAACATTAATAACCACTATCCAGAAGCCGTAAATCTTACAATAAATTCTTATTTGCAAACGGAAGTCCTAATTTTATCTGACAGTTAATATGGTGGCTGTTTGATACTTGGTGTGTGTGATGTTATAGAAAGTTAATTAATAGTGTAGTTACTTATATTAATTATAGGACACATGAAATATTAATATCAATCAGGTATGTACATAATATATAATTAATCTAACACATAAAGGAAATGTTTACGTACCTTTAGCTAATAGATGTAAAGTTGCGGAGGAAGTTGCAAGCTCGACACCTCGTGGTGCCACAAGGGGGTAGTCAGAAAAAAATCCTCTTCCAGAACGCATGCGCAGGCACACCATACACTTTTCAGTAAGCACAACGATCACTAGGCACACAAGTTCAGGGTAAGTATACCGATAACAAAGTAACCGATAAAGAAATATTTAAATTACGGGAGCGGTCACGCTGTCCGCACTTCCAGGCGGCGGCGCGTTCGGCGAAACTGTGAAAACTCAACGTCTATCAAAAGTTCAAAAGACCTATACAAACACGTGACTTCCGTATTATAGCCCAGTCATGCGAGCAGTCACCAAGACTCAATTTGATCTGTTATTTGCTTTCCAAATGCATTTCCTACTTCCATCCTTATCTCGCACGTACTGCAAGAACAAGTACGAAGAGACGAAGATATTATTTGGGGTCACGACACGAGCTGCTTCCGCAAGCACCTGCAAGAAGTCGCTGCTTGCTTTAGGTATCTATTTTGTTTCTAACCATTGTATTGATAAATGGAGGATTATTAATATTCCTAATCGATTCAATAAGTGATAGTAATTTCACTGTCGTTACAAATTGTAGAATAGGTACTTATATTATTCTGACGTTTAAATAATTCCACACACCACACCTTTTATTTTAAGGTATTGGTCTGTTATTAATTTATTGTTAAATGCCACAAGGGAATACGTATTACGTATGCAAAGTTAACTTTTTAAGGCTGCTGCGAATGCGACACAAGAGCAGCTTTTTTCTGAACGTTTAATGGACAATAAACGTTTTTCTTTGTTTTAAATCTAATTACTAAGATTAAGTAAGCTATGAATAGGCTACCCACAATTTATTGTCAGCTTCCTCGTTGTGGATAAAAAAACACAAATATGTAAAGCCTGGTCCGTGAGCACGTAGAATTTTGTCCAATGACCCCAAGCTACCCATCCTTATCGCTCGCGCGTAATTATATTCTACGTGCTCACGGACCAGGCTTTAAATATCGCTAGTTGTATCGGGTCTTTCGCAAACTGAAATGTTGTTTCAATACTTTTCACTGGAAACTACTTAAGGCTTGGTATTTCTTCTAAAGTAGGTATTTCGCGCTGTCAAAATCTGCGCGCGCAATTCATCGCCGAAAACAGCGCGTCAAAGAGCTCCCGCCACAATTTCCAGCTACACAGTATAGAAATACGCAGTTGGTTAGGTTAGGTTGACTTCCTTCCCTTCAAGCGTCACACTCACAACACTTTCTAATAGAAATCATATCCAAGTTATACAAATAAAAACACCTTTCAGACTTTTTGGGAATATATTCTAGAATCGAATAAATATAAAATATAACTGCAGAAGTAAACACTGTTCAAAGTGGCCGTGGCGTCGCCCGACCTTCTGGAAGTTCTGCGCCGGCTTAAAGAATTTCAAGATTACGTCACCCGACCTATCGGTAGGCCCTTGGGAGCTTGAGCGATTGGATTTTTTTTTTATGATAAGTTACTCTTAGTAGCGATTATTTAGAGCTTGGGTAATAAAATAAAATAAATATCCTTGGACATTTTACACTGCGCTTCTAGTCCCAAACTAATATTATAAATCCCAACTAATATTATAAATGCGAAAGTAACTCTGTCTGTCTGTCTGTCTGTCTGTTACGCTTTCCCGCTTAAACCTCGCAACCGATTTTGATGAAATTTGGCATAGAGATAGTTTGAGTCCCGGGAAAGAACATAGGATAGTTTTTATCCCGGTTTTTGAAAACAGGGACGCGCGCGATAAAGTTTTTCTGTGACAGACAAAATTCCACGCGGGCGAAGCCGCGGGCGGAAAGCTAGTTTAATTATAGTTGTTGCAATTCACGAAGCTTTGCATGTGGTTAATAACATTAATCAGTATAGGTACGCATCAATTTTGTTCAGTCTCTTTGTTTATTATTAATTAAAAATATCATACTAAAATTGCAGAAACATATTTGTTTGTATTGGTCTGGGTGTTTTCTTTCTATAATATGTATGACGTATCTTTTCAACCCCAGTTCTTTTAACACAGATGTAAGTTTCAGATTCCATTGTCTGCTTGCCTGCTTTAGCCCATAAATGGATTTATTCAATCTGCAGACTTCTTCTCCATATTCGAAAGATGGTGGTTGAAGCATATATATTTCCGTGTCAATGTCACCTTGCAGGAAGGCGGTTTTTGCATCCATTTGTTCTATAAATAAATTGTTCTTGACAGCCAATGCTAATAAGTATCTGATCGAAGTGTGTCGAACCACAGGAGCAAATATCTCATTATAATCAATTCCTTTCTTTTGAATAAATCCTTTGATGACCAATCTTGCTTTGTAGCGCACAATTTCACCATTAGCATCAGTTTTTATTTTGTAGACCCATTTACAGGGAATAGCTCTTTTACCTTCTGGTAGAGTAACCAATGTCCATGTGTTGTTCTGCAGGAGCGACTCGAATTCATCATTCATGGCATCTTTCCACTCGTTTGCATTCAGGCCTGAAAGAGCTTCTTCCATAGTGTCAGGTTCTTTAGTCAAAAAAGCTGTTGCTTCTTTTGGCTCATTCAAGTCTTCACAGAAGTAGGTATTTTGTTTATTCCGAGGTCTCAATGTCATTTTCGAAGGTATCACATCACTTATTCTTTTCTCTGGTGTGTACTCATCATCAGCATCATCAGTGTGATAGCTCTCATCGTCATTAGAAGCCTCCCCCATTTCTGTCTTCTCATTATGAATTATGGTCCTTGAAATCGGAGTGTCAGGTGTATCAGTTGAAGGT
>NW_021136984.1:0-610 GCF_004193835.3 Ostrinia furnacalis | reverse complement strand
CGTCAGTCCCTAGAGCGTCAGGCCCTAGCTTTAAACGGCACTTGGGACTAAATTACTAGTTAGGGAATTATGTTTTTTATACAGTGATAATAACAAAACAACTACATTATGTATATTAACTTATCTGTAAATGTTAAGGTTATAAGTTTTATACTTTATTAGAAGTCATATAGGAGTAATGTAGTATGAAAAAATTGAAAATTATAATTTCTCCTAAAATAAAGCATAAAGTGACTGGCCCTTTTAGACATAACATAATTAATGAATAACCTATAATTTACACTAATAAAGTATTCAAAAGCATCTTAAAAAAGTTACGGACAAAATGACGTCGAAAATATACAGATTTTTATGGAGTGACCCATAAAAATAACCGAACATGCTGCTGCTGCTTAATATCTCGTATTAACGCTACTGGTTAAAAAATGACCCGCAAAATGACCGAATATAAAGTGGTTGCTGGTTAATATCTCGTATTAACTCGCTAGAGTAGAAAATGGCTACTGGGTAACATCTCGCATTACCTCGGAGCAAATAATGGCTACTGGTTAACATCGCGCGTTAACTTGGAGCTAAAAATGGGTCAAAGTTACGCGTCGTGTCACAACGC
>NW_021136983.1:0-716 GCF_004193835.3 Ostrinia furnacalis | reverse complement strand
AAAATCTCTCTGATGTTCAGAAGTCGTCCCATTGAAAAACAGTTGATGACAGGATGGACCAAATCAAGTTCCAACCACCCCGGTATTTCACTAAACGTGAGGGATGACACAGATCTAAAAGGTTCCACCTCGGTATTGCATACCGAAAATAAAACCTGATAATAAAATAAATAATAATAATAATATGTAATCGTAGTCATTTGGCGTATTTTTGTGATGATATTATTAATATTTAGATGCAATGAAAAGTTTAAGTATGTTCCATCTGTGTGGATCTCATCATCTTTTGTTTCATGTGACTAAAATAAAGCCAAAAAATCAATCAACATCAAAAATATTTTATTCAAAGAAGAACGGTCACGCCCCATACAAAAAAAACCCAGACCCGACAGAAACGAGACATACCTCAGTTTTTTTGTCATGTCTTAATTAGTTAAAGTAGAATTGGCATTGTAGCATTCTTCCGCAAAATGAATGCTACAAATGCAGTGGTTTTTAGTTGGAATCCACGTATTTTGTCTTCTGACTGCCTCTATCCACTTTCTCCTTCTATTTGGATCCACTGGAAATCTAAAATTAATTTGAATAATTTCAGTTTCAGTTTGTTTGGTATATCGATAAACTTATCGACATTTTTCAAGCCCTTTACGTCATAAAAAATGAGATGTGAATGAAGAATGAAACCTATAATCCAACCAGATTAAATATGCTACATG
>NW_021136982.1:0-1386 GCF_004193835.3 Ostrinia furnacalis | reverse complement strand
CGGGAAGCGATCAGTGTTACCAACATATTTTAACTCAAGATTAGATTTATAAATATAAGAGCGGTAAAATAATGTAATATTTATTTTAGTATGGAAAAAAACCGAATTTCCAAAGTCGTAGATCAAAAGTTGTTGCTTATGATGTCAGCTTATGTCCCTGCAAGGTCGTCGGTGTGTTTTACAAATAACCCTGTATTTGAATTTTAATTTGTTGTTTCTATTAATGCCTTATAATCATAGCCATACTCGTAGTCTCTAGGTAATTCGCTAATTTTAACGTGCCTACATTAATTAGGGAGGCCCATAAACTAAAGTATAAGTTTACAGTCGTAATAAATTATAACCTGAGTAAATACCCAGGTATCCCAATTTTATATAATGAATTCGCATCTCTACAGAACGGCCATAATTTACGGGGAGCGTCTAAATATTTACATTTTATTTAAGGAAGGATCGTGAGGGATACAATTAGCGAGTACCACCTGGGTATACCTCGGCACAGCCTGACAATTAGAGCTACCTCACTTTGTATGTAAGTATAATTCATAACTTTAATTTATGAGTTCTCGAGAGGGTCATTTGATGTTTGCTACGTTTGGAATAAAAACTCTTTAGTCTTTGTTATGTTGAATGTTTAAACCGTAGCCGTGACGACCCTAGCTAAGATTTCCTAACTGATAGTATTTTTTAAAGAATATTAGTAACTTTTAATGTACAAATTACGAATAGTCCCGTTAACTCCTCGTGCTAAGCTAAATTATGCTTGTCTTACGAGTGGGCTCATCCACAAAATTCCAGCAGCGACGGGGTTTGAACTACCGCACCTCGGCAAGTCTAGAATCGGCAGTTTGAAACCATAGGACTATAAGCCCTGTGCTAAAATAACTTGAAGTGCCATTAGATACCCCGTAAACTACAGTCTTTTGATTGGCAATAGTTTGGTCGGATTCTAATTTTGTATGACGAATCGGCCGAATCGGTGTAATTTGCGCACTTCCATACTGATTAACAGCCCGACCTAACTGTCAGCCGACTAAAAGTCTGCTGTATAAAATATGAACGTAAAAGTGCCTGTTCTTTCAATTTTAGCTACGTGTAGTGTGGAGGCTAATAAGGTATCATCTTTTAATAACTGGCGATGTGATGCAAACAGCTTAAGAATTCCTTCATTTAAGCCGTTTAAACTTTTATTTATCTTAAAATACGATGTAATTTGTACGGCTTAATTAAGCTTATGAAAATTTGTTGCAAAAATATTTATCAAGGGAGGAGATTTCAAAAGGAAGGAATATATTTCTTAGATTTGTCCTAACTCTTTAAAATGTGGTTTTGTTAAATGGATATAGTCTATTCAATTTTTATATTTAATATAAATATTCTTTTCAA
>NW_021136980.1:0-2059 GCF_004193835.3 Ostrinia furnacalis | reverse complement strand
AGTAATTTGGCCAAACGGAATGATACCTATCTAAATATATGGTTCTTATCATCATCATCATCATCTCAGCCATAGAGGACGTCCACTGCCGAACATAGGCCTCCCCCAATGCTTTCCATGCTGCCCGGTTGGTAGCGGCCTGAGTCCAGCGCCTTCCTGCTACCTTTATGATGTCGTCGGTCCACCTTGTGGGTGGACGTCCCACGCTGCGTTTTCCGGTATGGTTCTTATAGAAAATGGAAATGATAATCAGTAAAAGTGAAAAGGCTCTGAAAATGATATTTGAAAATGTCGAGAGGTATAGTATTTAACAATGTAACATAATGAAACTTGCAGCTGAAAGAACTTGTAAGCTATATTCTGCAGTAGGTATTTCTTAAAAGTGGACTAACCAGAATGATGAATTTTCATCCCTTTTTCTTATTTAGCTTAGCAGAAAATCATCATAAAACCTTTCATCTCAAAGCTTGGCTCTGATTTAAAAAATCTTTAATTAACTCATTTCCAAGTCGAGGTGTCAACGAAAAATATCGCAAGGCAACTTTTGTTTTTCACGAGCAAAGTGATCTATCACGTATATCCTAAAATACAACCTGTGTTAAATCTCCTTCAAGTCTACATTTATTCTATTAACGGAGTTATTGTCGCCCGGTTTGTGAGCACGTAGAATTTTGTCCAATGACCCCAAGCTACCCATCCTTATCGCTCGCGAGTAATTATGTTGCTGTCGCGCTCGCGCACTCACTGCGGGCGCCGCACAGTCGTGATAGCAATATATTTACGCGCGAGCGATAAAGATGGGTAGCTTAGGGTCATTGGACAAAATTCTACGTGCGCACAGACCAGACTACTCTTCAAGGCTCAACAAGATCGCATAATTCAGAAGTTTTGAAGGAGGATAGTTTGGAGATATAGAAATAAGCTATATCGTAACTGAGTGGATTAACTGAGAGGTTCGAGACCATATTGATGACAAGGATGCGTGGTCAGTTCAGTCTGCACATATTTGATGTACTTAAGTTTGGCTATTCTTATAAGTGGTGACTGAGTTTGTTCCGGCGTTTCTTCTCAGCACTTGCCATATGTTTGTCTCGAAGCGCTGGTAGGGCCCAAAAGATAAGGAGACATGTAAAGTGCCCCATAAGGGCTACCTTTTCTTTTTTTATATATTTGAATTTTGACGTTCATAATTGCCACTTGTGGTCTAAACTGAAATATTTTTGATTTTGATTTTAACAAGTTGACATACTTAGGCAGAAACGCCTGCGTGATCGGACGAGTCAAAAGGGTTTTGATTCGATTCCCAAGGGTGACGCACGTAGTTTATCTCACTTTTTGTACCCCAGTTTGGTTTGTGCAAGTTTGAATCAACCTTATTGTCCAAAAAGAAATAGGTATTACTCCGTGCTCCGAAGGGCAGAGGTTGAAGACTAGGGCTGACGCGGTTCGTAAAACAAAAGATTAAATAGCTGTCTAGCTTGGGCATTTTTGGACAGGTCATTTGCTAACTTCTCTTTGCAAACTCGCCGAAGCAGATATGACTTACTCTGTCTTCAGAAAATAGTGCACTCATCTATTGATGCTCCAGACTTCACTGTCTTTATTAAATTTCAACATCAGGTTTAGATCCCGTAACCCAAACATATTTTCCCTACAGGTATATAGGAACAACACCTCCGTTTTGAATCCCATGGTGAGAATAAGTCGCTTATACAACGAGGTACTTCGCAGTGGTAGAGACATTGACATATTCAATAGCAGTTTTCCCCGGTACGGTACAGGAGATTGGTAACAGAAATCTTTAAAAATAAATAATCGTCCTTGACCCTATCCAATGTTTACCCTATTTTTATGTATATGTTACGGTCAAAGTGATAAATGTGAAAATTATGAATAATCGCCGGTTATTATGAATAATTACCGCATGATTTGGTAAATGTGATTAATATGATGTCATTTATGTGTGTATAAAACTAAATAGGCGGCTTAGGGGTGGCCCAAGGGCCCCCCCCCGCCGCACCTTAACCTATTTTTCACTTTAAATCAAAACATTATGTTA
>NW_021136979.1:0-760 GCF_004193835.3 Ostrinia furnacalis | reverse complement strand
TGGACTCCATGTCATCACAATATTGCATTGTCATCCGAATTACATGTATATCCAAAATTTTAACTCAATCAGTTGTTGAAAGATTTCTAATAAAAAGACGAGATTAAACACATTTTCAGTTTATTCTTCATAAGTGACACAAAGAGAATGACAATAGACAAAAGAAGAAACATTTGCTTTTTTAAACCATAGACAATACTACTATGTGTTCCAATAGCTACAGTTGTCGTCAGGAAGTTGGTCTAACAAATTCAGCTTGCAAGATTCCACCCGAAGTTACCTACATAAATTACATGTTCAAATTTCGAGAACGGCTGAACCGAAAAAAACATTAGAAAATTTACGAAAAATTTAAAAAAAAATATCCCGTACAAAATGTTCATGGATTGTGTTATTTTTATTAAATGGGTACTTCTCATTTACACTCAAATTTGATGGTCACACGATAATAGTTCATAAACGGTATAAGTTAGATCAATAACTTTGAAATCAGATGATAAAATATCTATTTTGCTACATACAAAATAAATTTTATCGTAATAGAAGCAAACATAATACGAAAAAATCACATGGAACGATAAAAAACGGGGTCATTTTTCGCGTTCTCATCGTGTCACACCTTCGGTTGCAATGAAACATTTGGTTACTGCATTCACAATTTTCATTGAATTTGTGTGTAGTATATACTAAAATCATCGTAATGAAATATACTTTCCACACAATAGTCAAAAAAATATCTTCTTACAATTATTTTGAATTT
>NW_021136978.1:0-21304 GCF_004193835.3 Ostrinia furnacalis | reverse complement strand
GTGTATTATTATTATTATTTATGACTGGCTCTGTAATGTGACTCTTGTTTTTTTTCTATGTATTTTCGTGTGGCAGAAAAATAAACGTTTGTATTCTATTCTAAGTGTAATTTTCTTTCCCAGTGGTGGGCGAGCGCGAAAGGAACTCCGGCACAGTGAATGTTCGCACGCGCGACAACAAAGTTCACGGCGAGATGTCCATACAAGGGCTCATCGACCACTTCAACGAGCTCACCAGGAACAAGACGCCTTCGGAGGACAGCCAGCTACTTAAATAATCTAGCTTCAATAGTAAATAGTAGGGATTCGGGAAATTATAGGGATATACAGATGATTGAAAGTCAAGTTGAAGTTTGTGACTTTTTTTTTTTTATTTAAATTTTTTTTATCGTTTTTAGGTAAGACTTAAAAAAAAAAAATTATTTATTTTATAGAAACCAACAGCGATACATATATTTTAATATCGAAAATATCATAAGAAGAAAGCACTAAATAAAGAACTTTAATTTGTCTAAACGCCTTAATGATTATTATAATTTTAATTAACACTTATTTCTACATACTATTGTACCAGTGATTTAACGGAAAGGTAAGTGTGAGGAAAATGAGGTTTCACAATCATAGTACGGGAGATATCTCCAGCACAAAGGCCACGGCTGTGTTGTAAAATTGATTTAGTTCCAATGGGACACAATTTCAACGGGACACATTTTCAATCAGACACATTCCCACGTGGACACAGTTGCAAACTGACACAATACAGTCAGTCGAATAAATGAAAGTGTGGTTTCAAAGTTCCGCGACAGCATTTCCATCAAGTGTGGCCTTTGCTACTCTGTAAAGGGGCCATCCATCAATTACGTTACACTTTTAAGGGGAGGGAGAGGGTTGACGAAGTATGACACTGTGTGACAAGAGGGTGGGAGATGTCCTAAGTTTCGTGGACGTCACTTTTCAAATTGACGACGAAATTTGTGTGACGTAATGGATAGCTGTAGTAGTGTTGTTCAAAATGTTCCTATAATTTCTTGGATTCATACTAAATTGCGCGCATGACCGTTGGGGTCCTAAGGACCTTATGAAATTACATTGGCATTACTAATAATACTGAAAACACATTGACTGAAAGATGGGCCTTGGAAAACTAAGTTAGTAGTAGTTTCGCACGAAATTCGTTCGCACGAGTGAATACTTTGATACATCCGGGCAGAACGCCTACTAAAAAAAATATTATTATTGAAAGGGGGACGTTTCGCACATTCGTGCGAAACTACTACTAACCCATAAAAGGAAAACTAGCACTTCTATACGAAAACAATTGAATAACAATTTTAAAAACAAGTTTGTAAAATTGGTTTACGAAAAAAAATCTGTCTTAGTAATTTATTTTAGAATTCATACCTCATGAAAAGATGAATATATTTAGTTAATTTTCATTCATAAGAGTATCATGCATTTCTATGCATTTAAGAGCAAATCCTTCTTACATGTTCAACCCATTATTCATTCATTTTGAATCTTATTTCAACAGCCTAAAGTTGTTAATACGGTGGCAACCATTCACCCACCACTAGATAAGTCGTCCTACTCGTACCTAATGCTTTTACTTGTGAGTATTGTGCAGGGAACTACTTATTTTATGTTAAATTATGCACTAGGTTAAGTTTTCGGCGGTTCTGAAATAAATATTTCCAAATGCGAATTTACGTTTTATTTATTATTTTCACATTACCTATAACTACTTAATAATATGAAGTGCGATTTATTGTCACTATATTCTAGACTTAAAAATGAATGAGAATAATAATAATTGGTACTACCGTTCTATTCATGAATAAATAAATCAATTTTAGATTGAGGTCCAAATAAGGGCTACCTTTTTTTTAATTTTATTTACTATATTTTGACGTTCATATAGTTCATAAGTGCCACTTGTGGTCTAAATAAATATTTTTGATTTTTTTGAAAGACTGACGTTGCTGTGGGGAATACTTACGCCCGTATTCACAAACGATGCTTGCTTAAGTGAAGCAGCAAATCGAACGCACATCATTGAATAGAGCTCTGTGATGGGTTCGTGTGTCATCCTGTGCGTCCACGCGCACTGTGAGACCTCATAGTAATGTTTGTGAATACGGGCGTTAATCTTGATAAAAGCAGTTATTTGTGCGTCTTTCGCGAAATCGAACCCGCATTACGAGTGGACCTGAAAAATAAAAGATAAAATGTTATTTTTAGCGCAGAGTAATTTAATAAACTTAAAGCACTACACATAACTAAATAAGGGTTACGTTTTTTGCCATTTGGCTACGGAACCCTAAAAACTGCAAGAACGGCTGTTTTTTTTTTATTAAAAACCGTTTTGTCTACGGGAAACTGTCTTTAACTTCCCTGTCTTTAATTAACATCATAAAATTCAAAATTTTTCAAAATTCAAAATACGTTTATTGTGAACCACAGGTACATAGGTTGTCAAATTATAAATGGATATAGATCGGCTGCGTTCCGCCTTGAAGGCATACAATAGTTAGTGCTTAATTCTAGGGTTAAAGTTTATGCTGAAGGTTAGGTGCAAACATATTAAGTAATTATTCAGAATTTTTCAAATAATCGATCAATAAACAATTTGGTCCGTCAAAAAGTCACTAGTCTTATAATAACATTTTTCTGTCAAAAAATCACTAAGATTTCGTTTAAAAGATATCAGATCTTCAGAGTTTCGAATGGACTCGGGAATTTTATTAAAGATACGCGGTGCGTTGCAGAAGACACTTCCTTGAAGCAAAGCTGTCTTGCTGGCCACTGTACATAACTTGTGCTTGTGACGCTCTCTAGTTTTAAAAGAATATAAATCTAAATTAGTTTTAACAAACATTGCACACTCAAAAATATACAAGCATGGTACGGTCAAAATTTTAAGCTTTACAAAAAATGGTTTACATGAATCAGTCTGTTTCAGATTGTACATTGCTCGTATGCATCGTTTCTGAGCTCTAAACGCAAGGTCTTTGTCTGTTGAATTTCCCCAAAACATGATACCATATCGCAATGTCGACGCTACATAGCCATGATAGGCAGTCAATAAAGTGGATTCATTGGCATTTTTTCTCAAATTATATAATGCATAAGAAAACTGACTTAACTTTTTACACACATGTTCAATATGATTTTTCCATTTTAACAATATAAAGTCCTAGAAATTTTGTTGTTTCTGTTTCATTGATTATTTTATTAGAATATTTAATATTAATGTTAATTTCTTTATTTTTTGTTCGCGGTCTAAAATTCATTAGTAAAGTTTTGTCCAAATTTATTTTAAGATTATTATTATCAAGCCAATTTATAACTGTTGTCAAGGAATTGTTAATGTCAGTTTCCAATTCTTTAAAATTGACATTAGTAAAAAGAAGAGTACTGTCGTCCGCAAATAATGTCATATTGGTTAATTTTGTTATGGTCATGCTTAGGAACTTTTTTCAGATCCATCAAGCAAGTATCTGCTCTAAAGAAGTTCGTCTCGTAGTATGGAAACATTCAATGTAAGGCATTATAATAAACCGTATTTACAAGTTACACGACATCGTGGAACGTTGATATCATAAAGGTAGCAGGGAAGCGCTGGACGCAGGCCGCTACCAATCGATCAATATGGAAAGCATTGGGGGAGGCCTATGTTCAGCAGTGGACGTCCTATGACTGAAATGACGATGATGATGACAACTTACAATTTAAACGTCAGTATTTCGAGCACCAATATAGCCACCGAAGCAGCTGTCCCGTACAGCATAAACAGCAGTACTGGCTTTAGATCCAGAATTCCCACGCTGCTGAAAGCGGACACCTTGTGAGCGCAGCCCGGTTTAGGGACCTGCATGCGTCTGACCAGCGCGGACTGAAGACCAGCCTCGCGGATTTGCTTGAAGCTGAAATAGGTTAACAATTTTAAGTAGAAAAAAACAAAGAAAACAATATTTTGTTCGTCAGCCGAAAGACGTCCACAGCTGGACAAAGGCCTCCCCCAAGGTTTTCCACAAAGACCGTTATATCCGTTCGTAACATAAAATTGAGTATAGGTACAGTTAGAAAGTACGTTTGGTATAATGTTGGGAATCAAAATAGCAACCACTCAGTAAGTATGTGTATCCTGCTATAAAGTAGAACCCAGAACGTGACGCTTGTATTCTGCGGAAGCCATAGTTGTAAAGAGCGTCATCAAATATAGTCTGATTGGTTTTAATAACCCTTTTGGGCATAATAACCGTTAGGGTAGACAAGTTTTGATTAAATCAGCACTTACAAAATGTGGCCATGATAATTCTTCTCTGTCTGGTCTGGATAAATCTTACAAACCGGTCGAGTTTACTGCGCATCTGGCTGCCGTGACGTCACCTCGACACTGGTGCGGGCGGGGTGAACGCTGGGAGGTGTGCGCGTGATAGGGAGAGTCGCATTCCAACGAGGTGCGCTGTTAGCTTGATTGGGTTGTAAATATTATTTTTGTGTAATCAGCATGGCACGTGTAAACGTGTTGATAAATATGATAGATAATGATAATTATATCTATCTATTTGGTTACCATAAACAACTGTGATAGGTATTCTATAATTTATGGCCGGTAGTTTACCTACAATTCTTTCACAGATTGGATAAAAATATAAATGGAATTTCAAAAAAAATCTTGAATAGGTCCTACACCTATAATTTTAAATTACTAGTACTTATTTTCCATTTTTTTTACGGTTTCTTTGTGTTTTTGCGTCAAACTAATGTCTGTCTTACGGCTGCTCGAAGAGATATGCAATCAACCCAATGACCGCGATAGCGTAGATTTAGATTAGTACCATCAGTCGGTTCGTCGATTTTGCATTAACAGGTCCTTTAACTGTCGCCTGTAATATTATTTTTATTCTAGTTGTTTTAGTGTAAAGTTTAGTTACAAAGCTATGGACAACGAAGGTGAGAGAGAGCGTCTCATCCCACCCAGCGCTTCGGATTCCGAATTACAACCACGGAAAGGATTCCAATGGCGATACACAATTGAATTGCCTCTTTTCTTAATAAGTTTCGGCGTTGTACTCGCAGGTAATAAACATTATTATTTTTGTCCGGAATTAGAAATATTTTTTTAAATTAATAGTTTGCTTTGCAGCTCTTTATCTTACTTATGTAATTTACTTTGCTAGGAAACTAAACCTGTTGCTATTGTAAACAAACTGCGTGTTCAAGATTTGTTTACCTTACCTTAATTTGTTAACCTTAGTGTAAGGCCCGGTTCTAACCAAGGCGGAGCAGAGCGGATATTTTTTTAAATAGGAGATTGATTATTGAAAAGGGTGTTACTATGTATAATATGTATGTATTTACAAAAAAAAGTATTTAAAGTATGTTCATATCCGTTGTCTAGGGCCCATAGTACCTACAAGCTTTGCTTATAGTCTGGGACTAGAAGCGTAGTGTAAAATGTCCAAGGGTATTTATTACTAAAAATATTTCTCCGCTCCGTCTTGGTGGAAACCGGGTCTAAGGCTTATTTTGTACCTTCTTAAATGCTATGAGTATTTGTGAGTAGGTGTTTTTTAAACTGGAATCTTCTGTAGCAGATATAGAATACCTACATAAGTAAGCTGCTTTTGAATGACATTCATTATTTTCCAACCAGCTACACCGCTAAGCAACATCATCATGTACCGGACCTGTATCCACACACTGGGCCACACAGTGGGCGAGTGCCACACGTTCTTAGAGCCGGACAGCATGAATCACACCCAGGAGTTGGAGAATGAGGTCCAGAAGTACGTCACGATGGTGAATGCGGCACAGACTGTAATAGCAGCCGTGGTGCCGGCGGCTCTGTCTTTGTTCTTGGGGGTGTGGTCCGATAAGTATGGCAGGAAACCGTTGCTCGTATGGACGTTTTTAGGTAAGACTTAGTTAAGTCTATCCTGTTCTATCGTGAGGGTGCGGGTGAGTCTAGCTAAGTGTAGGATTTTTTTAAATAAAATATTATTTATTAGTAACTATTACAAAAATTACTAATAGTCCCGTTAGCCCCTCGTACTAAGCTAAATATGCTTGTATCACGAGTGAGCTCACCATAATAGTCGAGCGGCGGCGGGGACCGAACCCGCGTTCCCCGGATCACGAGTCGGCCAGTCCGACCCCTTCACCGTTCGGCTATCGTGGATTCCCGACTCATTTCTCACACAGCCTCCAGAGAGAGGAAATGAGTAGGTATGCCTTTTCCACTATTCCGCATACCATCATGACAGCAAACCTACTCTTTTAAATGGGGTTTTGCTTCTTATGATCCTGGATTCCTTTGAGAAATATCACGTAATTTTTTTCCATTATAAACAGAGTAAATCCTCCGTCTGCATTTGTGAACACAGGCCCAGTTTTTAGACTCGCAGTTTGCTACCAATGCTTAAATATTAACAAAATGTAAACTAATAGTTAAAAATTGTACTAAAAGTAAAAAAATTGGGCCTAAATTGTTTTATTTTATCATTTCAGTTATTTTTTTACGCAGGTCGGGTTTTTTTTTTATAAAATCTAATATTTTCGAAGCATGGATTATCTCATTTACATTGCAAATAGGCATTTTAGAAAATCTCACGTGAGATTAGGGGGTGGGGGAGGGGGTCTGGCAAAATCTCATGAAATCTCACCAAGGGGGGCGGGGGGTTAAAAAATGGCCAAAATTGTCGCACGTAAATTAATGGACGCCCCCTAACCTTCTAGCATCGTTTGTGAATAGGTACGTGCGATACTTAGTGCTAGTAGTCTATCTAGAGTTAGAGCGCTTTCACATTAGGGTGTTAGTAGCGCGACTGCAGCGCGGCAGCGGCGTTTTTATAATGTAAAGGCATGCATCCGCTGTCAGGCCGTATACAGAAAGAAAGCTGGAAACTTATAAGCGCTTACCGGCGCAGTAGCGGCGTAAGGGGGGGGCGGTGGGGGCGGTCCGCCCCGGGTGCCAAGCATCAGGGGGTGACAAAGTCTTTGCAGATTAGTACTCACTGACGCATCTGCATGGCAAGGACGGTCGTGATGTCATGACAGGGGGGGTGCCATTCTGGGGTGCCTCAGGCTATAATTTATATTANTATAAGCGCTTACCGGCGCAGTAGCGGCGTAAGGGGGGGGCGGTGGGGGCGGTCCGCCCCGGGTGCCAAGCATCAGGGGGTGACAAAGTCTTTGCAGATTAGTACTCACTGACGCATCTGCATGGCAAGGACGGTCGTGATGTCATGACAGGGGGGGTGCCATTCTGGGGTGCCTCAGGCTATAATTTATATTATGACGGGGGGGGGGTGCCGCCCCGGGTGCCAACTTATGCTACGCCGCCACTGTACCGGCGCTTGACAGCGCTGGTAACCCGCGCAGGAAAATATATGAACGCGCGCCGATAAGCACTGAACGGCGCCGACAAGTTTCAACATGCGCTGGTCAGCGCTGGAGCCTGGACGCTGCCATATAAAATGCCATTCAACTTGCTTCCTTTGTGAACGAACGAACCATGCAGCGCTGACAAAAGTTTCCAGCTTTCTTTCTGTATACGGACGGACTCACATAGTATGAAATTTTCGGCAGCGCGTCTGTCGCGCGTTTGTCGCGCTGCTAAATCGCCTAAATGTGAAAGCGCTCAGTAGGTATGTCGTATTTTCAAGGTTTAAGGCGATTAGTGTCCTCAATCCGCGCCAAATGGGCATTTTGTAAAGCCTACTCCTCTTTTACTGCTGGACAGAAATAGTTGAAAAAAATATATGTTATACAACAGTTCAAGGACTACATTTGTGACGTTTGAATTTTCGCTACGTCTTTTTGTTTTGGATTAAAAAAATAAATACGGGACATCGATTGTTTACTTAAATTCCCTACTCCTCCAAAACGGCTATGTTAATTTAAAAGATTTTTGCACGAATAGATTGGGAATTTTTTAATCTTTAAATGACACGTTGCGTTTTTCAATCGAACATTACTTTCATTCATAAATTTTACTTTTGATAAATTCCGAACGTTTTGCTGTTGAGGGGGCCTTCGCGGGGTGCGGGCGGCAGTCGGCCGCTGGCCTTCAGACGGGGAGGTTGTGTCACTCGCTACAAACTGACATTAGCGATCAAAATGAATTTTTTCTTTGGCTAAGTTGCACCACCTGACGTGACCTAACTTTGACCGTAGCTTTGGCGATAACCGGTGTTTTTTGTATGGAGTTAGACAGACTTTTGACGCTTGTCAAAGTTGAAGTAAGATGGTGCAACCCAGCTTTTGTTCGACAATAGATTTTATGTCAGAATTGTTCATAGAGTACGTGCATTAAATACCTTTACACCTGAGTTAAATGACACCGACATCAAGGTTCATCAATTTAAGTTTAAAATAATAGGCAGTAATGTATGAAGAAAGAGCTTCTATTCTGTATCTACCTATGCCCGTGTATTTTTGATCGGTGTCAAATCGGAGTTTTTGGTGCGGGGTACGCGGGTGTTGCTCGCGGCGTGAAGGTCAAACGCCCAAGGTCATTGAGGACTCTAATCGCCTTAAAGGGTCTTGCTTGAATCTTATGTTTTCAGGCATGACGTTCAATGGCATGCTGTCAGTGGTATACAGCATGGTGGAATCTCTCGGTCCGTGGTGGTACATCGTCAGCAGCCTGCCCTGCGCTTTGACCGGCGGTTTCCACATCATCATGATCGGAGCCTTTTGCTTCATCAAGGACATCACTGACGATGACAACAGGTCTTTTAGGTAGGCAAAAATTTAGAAGTAAACTGATTAAGGGTGGATTCGACCAAACAAGAGTAAATATTGATCTCAGAATAAATCGTCAGTTTTGACATATTTACCATACTAAAATTGACAATGTAACAGTTACACCAGGAGTTATTCTCGGATAAAAGTTTGGTCGAATCGGGCCTAAACTGACTGTACGGCGAAATAATTACCTATTTAGGTATCTTGTAAAGTAATCAAAGTTTTTATTGCCACTGAATATTCTAAAGCACGGTAATACTATCTATACAGTATTCCAACTCGGCCATATTTTTGAAATAAATGTCAACAGCCCCGCGGTACGTCACGGTATGACAACATGCGATAGGGCTGCTCACCTACAGTACCCATTCTAATTACATCTGTCTACTTAGAATTTCTATCTAGTATTGTGATTGTATTATTTTTTTATTTAGACAAACAAAATACTTTTTGAATGGAATAGGATAAAAATGCGTGTTGTTTTGTGGTTAGTAGATTTAATTTAAAAAAATATACTAAAATAATTTTGAATCTACTAATCATAATGACCGGTTACTTTAATTTCAGGCGGGTGAAGTCGTGGGCCAAAGCTGGTTTTAAATACAATATAATTTTCATTTCAAATCAAACTGACTGAAAATGACCATTTCTGACAGTTAATGACTAGGTAGTTTTTGAAAAATTTGACCGTTTAAGACGGTAAGTCAAATTCAATCAACTTAGTCATTTTCAACACTAGGCCATCGACGTCCGTTCGGCACATTCGCGACACCCCTAACTTTTACTTTCGACCGCGTACCGAAATTTGAAATTCGAAGGAATGCTCGCGTTTCGTCGGTTTATATGAAGTTACAATACTGTATGATATTATTACCGTGTCTAAAGTTTCTTTTGTTTTGTTTTTTTCGCTCTGATAAATATCATTTTATTGTTATATTTAGAACTCTGCTCTTGTACTTGTTTAGTTTATTAAGCAAGCAATACGTTTAAGTTATGCTAATGCAAATAATTTCCTCAATTCTCTTCTTAAAAATTTCCACTTATAGAAATAGTAGACCGGTGACGGACTATCAATTGCTCAAAATATTGAGCATGTGAAAGTAGGTATCAAAGTCAAAGTCAAAATATTTTGCTCTTAAGGAGCCTCTACATGTCTCAATCTTTTTACCCTACCAGCGCTTCGAGACCAACATTTGGCAAGTGCTGAGAAGAAGCGCCGCAACAAACTCAGTCACCACTGTCAGCCGATTAATATCTGGAGTCCTCGATCACCTTTACACGAATTTAAGAGAATGCCCAATGAAAATTGTTTTCAGGTTAACCATGCTCACTCTAACGAATGCGTTGGCCCAGACTACAGCTACAATGCTCTGCCCCTACATAGTGAAATGGATCGGCAACGTTTACTTGCTGTTGCTCGCGGCCACTTTATACACGTTAGCATATGCCTTCACCGTGGTCATCGTTGAGGAGTCTTTGACCAATATCGAACAGGTATGGTGTTATTTTGTTGCAAATTTAAAGTGTAATATAGAATTTCGCCATAGCCAACAAATGATGTGCATGTGTGGTGTGTTTAACAGGTTGTCGATATTATTCAAGATTAAAAACAAAATTTTAGGACATTTGTTTTTTTACTGATTTGTGTTGAGTGTCAGTAATACATATGTACACACCCTGTATTACACTATAAATGCCATAGTAATTTTATCTATCAGTGATGTCGTTCGTAGAAATGTAATCAAATTAATCATGGATTGCATATATGAGTCATTTTACCTTCGCTTTGTTTGGTAAAGCCCCTTGTAGGTACTGGCCCGTATTATAAAGTAAATCTTTTATACCTGTGTCGATATTATAGAAGGTCAAGGTATTCAAATCTCACTTGTAACTCAAAGTTGACTTTATTTCTGGTCAGAAACTCCACCGTTTTTCCTCTTTAATTTAAAATTTCTTCTATTACAGGGCAGCTTCTTATCAGTGTTGAAACTGTCGCACATAAAAGAAATGGCAATCGCCTGTTTCTCGAGAAAACCTGACTATGGCAGAGCAATCCTACTTTTATCGGGAGCTACATGCTTCCTCTCTCTATTTCTTCTCTATGGAGAGAATGGTCTCCTGTACATGTACACAAGGGAGCATTTACACTGGACTATGAAAGATTTCACCATGTTCTCGTCCATCAGTACCGGGATGTGGTTCGTTGGGGCCTTTGTTGGCGTGGCGTTTATACAAAAATGGCTGCGGATCAGCGACCTGACCTTCACCGCGATATCTTTCATGTCTTGTGTAGTGGAGTACACAGTCAAAACTCTTGCTACGACTACATGGCTCATGTATTTAGGTAAGTTCTTTAAAACTCATAAAACTCATTTATTTTTGCAAATAGGCTTTTAAAAAGCACTTTCACACGTCCCAGTATTAACCCTACCACTGCTTCGGGACAATAAATGGGCCAGTGCTGAGAAGAAGCAGCGAAAGAAACCCAGACCCTATTGTCAGTCGCTTTGTTTACTTTTTGCAGTTAGTCTTTTGGATGTCCCAATATTCTTCAATAATAAATTTTGTGGGTAATATGGCTGAGAAGAATCCGCTCAAAAATTCAGTGACCATTGCGAAACTCTTGGATAAATTGTAATATTGTATTGATGCGAGCTACGCAGGTTTTTTATTCCACACATTTTCGTCCTTAATCTTCTGCTTTTACAACCTTAATAACCCTTTACATCTCTTCTGGCCGATGGGACAGCAAGATTCTGGAGTGGAGGCCGCGTACCGGAAAACGCAGCGTGTGACGTTCACCCACAAGGTGGGCCGACGACATCATAAAGGTAACAGGAAAGCGCTGGACGCAGGCCAACCAACCAACCACATGGAAGCCAACCGGGCAACATGGAAAGCAGTGTATGTTCAGCAGTGGACGTGCTATGGCTGAGATGATGATGATGATGATGATGACTTTTCTTCTGCCTTTCTATTGAATCAAACGTATGAAAAGATATAATGTATCAGAAGACTATAATGTGCCCTTGTTACAGGATCTGCTCTGTCGTTATTCGGGACAGTCTACGCTGTACTCATCAGGTCATTCCTGAGCAAGACGCTGCCAAGCCAGGACATAGCCAAGGTCTTCGGATTCCTGAGTTTCGTGGAGGCCTTCTGTCCGTTGCTTGGGCCTCTTGTGTACAACTCACTGTATGAGGCGACCATATCGACATTCCCTGGGTCAATTCTGGTACTCACCGCGGGGATATATGCTGTGTGTTTCATTTTGACCCTGTGAGTATAACTTTTTAATCTATTTTGAGACCCACAAAAATGGCTTTTCCATACCTGCCAGCTGCCTTTTAGGGTGTCTATAATATCGTGCGGATTTCATCACGCATGCAGGATTACCCCGGGTCTCTCTTACCCCTCGTGCGTAGGTATTCCATAGTTTATTTCACTTTGTTCACCCAGGTGAAAGTCGAATTTTTAGTGTCCTCATTTCACCTCGGAACCATTTCACCCAGGTGAATTGATTGGATTAAAACAGTCGCCTTTGTTCATCTAGGAATTTATTCACTAATGTTTTCGCATCTGTTTACCTGGGTGAATTAATTCGTTACAAATCCAATTGTAGGTAGGGAGGAAAGGGGTGACTTGTGCAATGCAGATGGTTATTTGCCTGCTGGTTACCGCTGGCATAGGAGAGGAAGAAGCAAACTGTTGCTGCAATCGTCTTTCTTCTTTCGTTCTAGAAGTCATTGCAACGGAACGGGGCGCGACATTTATCTATGTTTTCTGTCAACCAAAAAACCTAGTACACGCTGTAAATAACTTGAATTTAAATTCTTCTCAATGACCTTTTCCGCAGTAATATAACACTTTACATCTCTTCTGGATACTCATACACCTCATGCTATTGCCAAGTATCGGACTCTATAAATTTTAGTTTATCAACCTGTTCTTTATTTGTTTCAGAATCATAAAGTGCATCACCATAAGAATAAATACTTCACAGTCATATGATGTGATACGAGCCCATGTGCAAAGTAGTCCGTCTGTTAGGATACGAGAGGCACACTTAATTATGTAATATAAAATTTTCATAAAATAAAAAAAGTTTGTGTAAAAAAACAATTAACCATAGTTTCGACTAAGTAGGTATATTTCGACACATTTCAATTTCTTCCATGACCTGACATAAAAAATAAACAAATATTATGAAAAGATGCAATTGATGAAAAATTAGATCTCTTGCTGTAAAAAAATGGGGAAGCGTAAAGAAAACTTTCTCCTTATTTTATTGGGTTCGTGCAATCATAAGTATGGTAACACTGCTGAATGAATTGCGGTAAATCTGATTCCGATCAAAATATCATCAACTGTCGTATCGTTCTTTATTGGCGACATTTTATTTCGATAGCGAATTGGACGACATCATTTAGCCAGTGGGTCTAGACAAAGTGCAAATTATAATCGCAAACCAGTCGAAAAGTAGTCGAAAAGCCCCTTTTTTGTATGGAGTTTTGACGGATTCGATTTTCGATTCGTTCAAAAAGTGCGTTATGTCTAGGGGGGCTGAGTTATACTTTAACTTTAGCAAACGTCAAAAATCTGTCAAACTCCACTCCATAAAAAAACAGCGCTTATTGTTATGGTTACGGTTATAGTCAGGTGGTGGAACTCGTGTGTGATGAACTGTGATATAAGACTTATTTCTTTAAAGTTTAATTTTTTTTTCATTGTATTGTAAAAATTATTTGCAAATAAAAGTTACTTTTATAAATTACAATTTCAATCAATTCCTTTACGCCCCCCCCCCCCCACCAGTCTTTAATTTAAGTTGGGTATAGGTAGATATAGCGGGGGACTAAGGCACCCCAGAATGGTCTGATGCCCCCCAGAATTTTTGATTCGAAATTTCGAAGATGAAAGATGTTAGTGCGAATGAGCTATATTATTAAGATACCAATCGCCTATCAACATAAATCATGACCGTCCTTGTCATGCAGATGCGCCAGTGAGTACTGTGGTACTAATCTGCGCGACTGTTGTCACCCCCTGATGCTTGGCACCCGGGGGGAACCGCCCCCACCGCCCCCATGACATTTTTTCACGCGGTCGGTCGCTACGTAACGTAAATTCATGGTAAGCACACTGTTCTTTATTTGTTTCAGAATCATAAAGTACATCATAAGAATAACTACTTCGCAGTCATATGATCTAATACAATCATAAGTAGGTAAGGTAACCTATTGCTGTATGAATTGTTGTGAATCTGATTCCAATCGATATTCCTATTATCATCTTCGTATCTTCATTGGATGGATCATTCGCTTATTATTTCGATAATAAGTACGAGGACAATAATTGTATTCTCTAAAACTATTATATAAAAGTATACAGGGTGGAAACGATAAGTGATCTCACTCGATTATTTCTAAACTATACAAGATATCAAAAAACTAGTTACTGATCCTGAAAGTGCTTCATGAGCTCTATCAAACGGTACCAATAATAGGTTAAAGAATAAATTGGATCTATCCGAAAATTCAATGTTTCCGGCTTCCATACATTTGGTACAGCCCCATAATATTAAAAACTGCAAAAGATATCGTGAAACTGGTTACTGATCCTAAAAGTACTTCACGAGCTCTATCCTATGGTATCGATATTAAGTTACAGAATAAACTGGATCTATCTAAAGATTCAATGTTTTTATCTTCCATACCTACATTAAGTATATATAACTTATATATATATATTATAGCAAGTAATGCCTAAAACTAATTTTCCATAAATAATTTTAAATAAGAATGCAATTTACGATTTTATTTAAAGTTTAAAAAAAATACACTTCTAATATTGCGTGGTTGGCATACATTTAATATGGAAGCTGGAAACATTGAATTTTCGGATAGATCCCGTTTATTCTGTAACCTGTTATTGGTACCGTTTGAAAGAGCTCGTGAAGCACTTTCAGGACCAGTAACCAGTTTTTCGATATCTTGTATAGTTTAGAAATAATCGAGTGAGATCACTTATCGTTTCCACCCTGTATTTTGATCACTAATGCATTGATCGCCATCGTTGCACGCCGCTCCGGGTGATCGCGTGTGATCGCGTTGGTTTGGCCGAACCTTAAGCTGTGTATGTGATGAACTGTGTTACAAACTTACTCGTAGTAGGTACTTATTAGAAACAACTAACTTAAGCACGTAGGAACTATTTGCAAATAAAAGTATTATTTTTATAAATTGCAATTTCAATCAATTTACACCTGCCCTAAGTTACTGTTAGTAGCTAAAAAGATTCCTGAGATAGACCGATGTACGCAGGCAAGGACGCGGGCAAAAGTCAATAAATAAGGTGTCGTCCATTGATCACGCAAGGATCTAAAGGGTTCGGAAAAAAACACAAAATAGCATTATACGTTAAAAATTGCTAAAATTAAGGAAGAAGCACACTTATCAACCCGGAAACGGATCGTAAAAGTAGTCAACTAGAGGAAATCAGTATTCTTGGTATGACACTCCGTACTGCAACGCACATTTAATTTTACCCGCACCGTAACGTAACCGCCTCGCCTCGCTTGATGTTGATTCCTTTCCAGGTTAATAAGCGTGCTATGAACCTTAATGCCATATGTCAACAACTCACGCGACCCTCAGCAACTCCAGATAAGGGGAATCTTTCCTCACGGGCACGAAGGGGTCGAACCCGTTCATGAAATCGACCTCCGCCAAGTCACACTTCTCAGTCTCCAGGAAGGTGTCTTCGATGCGCCGGTAGACTGGCTCCACGATCGAGTGGAACGCGAAAAGACCCTGGAGTGATAGGTCATCATCATCATCAGATCATTTAATCTCCATTGCAGGAAAACGACTTTATTTACCAGAGGCAAATGGAAGAAAGGCCAAAGCCTACACTCTCCACGCTAGCTAGACCGGCTCCATGATCGAGTGGAACGCAAACAGACCCTGGTCAGAGGCAGTAGTTTAGGTCATCATCATCAAGTAGGTTAGTCTCCATTGCAGGAGGAAGATCCTCTCAAAACCAGTGAAAAATGGAGGAATTGGACTAGGTACATTCCCCACGCTGGCCAGACTGGAATATGTAGACCCCGAGCCCAATGATAGTCAGAGTCATCCTCAGCAATTCTTACAGGGGAATCTAAAAGGGGAATCCTTGTTCATATTCATTTATTCACGTAGTAAAATAAAGCGAACAAAGTTAGTCTTGCTTTAGACTTACCTGTCTTATTCTTTCGACACCTTCGTTGATATCGTAAAATTGGCCTTTTCCCTTCTCTGGATCCACTTTCTTGTAAATAGTAACGTGAACAGGATCATTGTAAAGCTAAAAACAAAATGTATGAATCAAACGAGAGAATAAGGAGTAGATCTAAGAGATTGCTACTTCTCATGTATTTGAATAAATCAACTGCCTTAAACCTCAATTTTTACGGAGCTCGCTGATCGCTAACAATAGGTACTATATCGGAATTTATTGTCACAAATACTTTGTCAAAGGCTTGTACGAATGTACTCACACTAAAGACAAAGTGGTTGTAGTCCACATCATTGGCAGCCAACGTGACCTTCGAGGCAGCCAGCTGGGATAGCGTCTTGATGGAGTTGGAAGGCGCTTGTAGCAGCACCACGATATTAGCTGAGTATGCTGCGTACAGCGCCATTAGGGCGGCAAAGAACACCCATGCCGTGACGCGACCTGGCGTGAATATGAATCAGGTAAAGCTATATGAAGGTAGGTATTACTTAGCATCTCCAGTAGTTCGAGAGAACGAGCCATACTAGTGGGTTCTGGGTTCGATTCCCAGATAGATCAGGTGAATTAAATGGCATGTGACTCTATGAGCTGTAATTGGAATCGGCGGTTGGAGAGTTAAACTGATCGACTGTTTAACGTGATCCCTAAGAATCGAATCAAGGACTACAGAGGCGCAAATGATGGTAAATATATACACATATCGATGGCTCCTACGTATACTGGCGTAAGTGAAAAAAGTAAATTTTACAGGAGAGCCATTTTAGTGGCCAGAACCATATTTTTGGGTCATATCTTCTGACCTACTAAAACGAATTTAATGAAATTTCACATTTAGCCTTAACATGTAATGCTTTTGCTACTGCTGTTATCAATTTTTATATTTTTCTTATNTGGGTCATATCTTCTGACCTACTAAAACGAATTTAATGAAATTTCACATTTAGCCTTAACATGTAATGCTTTTGCTACTGCTGTTATCAATTTTTATATTTTTCTTATATATTTTGAGATTTTACGCATTGCCCTTTTACGTCGGCATATTTCTATAATTTCATGTATATTGTTCAACGTAAAGAGACTTAAATGACAACGTAAATATAATATTTTAAGCGATTACTCTCTTTATTTATGCATGTAATTATTTTAATTGTTATCATGTGCTATATCAATAATAAATCAGTTAGAAAAAGTCGTTTAATGTACCGTTTTAAGTTTTAACGCAAATACGCCCATATACTGTGCTCGAGATTTAGTTAGGTCTTTTAAAATAATGTGTCATATTTTAAAAAAATATAAATAACTTGAAAAAATCGAATTGCCTAAGGCGGGAATTGAACCCACGATGCCTTAGGCAGTTCGATTTTTTCAAGTTATTTATAATTTTCAAATTAGTTTGAGATGCGACTCTTAACGCTAAAAATTAAATAACTATATAATGTGTCATAATTTATAAATAAAACAATTTGCTAAATATTTTCATGGCTTTATTTAAGATTTGGATTATAAAAAATATATGTTTATGTAAGCAACTACTCGTATAGATTGACGAATCGTATGATTGGGCTTTATACGTGGCGTAGTTTAGCACATACGCCTATTTGCCTAAAATTTTATTTTGTATCTAATGGAAAAAAAATTTTTTTTTCTTACTGATGTTATAGATTAGAGCAAAGTGAAATCATTGCTTAAATAATTGGAAAAAGGCGTAAGCGGCAGTTTCGCCCTTATACGTAGGAGCCATCGATATACAATATGGTGAGTTTCATGTAGCCCAGTACCTCTAGCTAGATAATGCACAATAAATAAAATCGATATCAAAATTGCCACTGAAAATTCTACTTTACCTGAAATCCGCCTTGGTTCCAAAAAGCACCCTTGTTGGCTGACAGCACTCATTGTCAATAGTAGAGCATCGCCGATACTTCCGTCCAATTGGGAAGGGCCCTAAAATATTTCTCAATGATATAAGTCACATAACCAGGACATGGTTACACGTAATACACATAGATGAACTTACCGCCCCGAGATTGGCCTCCCATTTGCTAGCCAAATACAGAGTAACGGTAGATACTACGGCACAAACAATAATGGCTACCCACACACTGGTTGAGAAAGGGAGAGAGAAGATATTGGACACGTAGGAGAGAGGAGGCTGGCGGAATATGAACCGAACTCTGAACGGTGCCATCATGTCTGTGTAAGTAACCACGTCTAGGCGTTCTTTGTCGTTGATCATGCAGTTGGTACCTGAGAAAATAACCATATAGATAACTGAAATTAAGATGAAGATATTTATCAAGATTGGAGGAAGCCACAGAATGCAGGCCGGCCAATCTGGAAATCATTGGGAGTGGCCTGTGCTCAGCAGTGGACATCCTGCGGCTAAAATAATGAAGTAGCAGTGGAATTGGTGGTTGAAGTTTTGGGAGAAGCCCCGTTGGCTTGGCAGCAAGCATTGGGGAAGTAGTCATTCCCAAATCTAAAGAGATCGCACTGCATCAATTTTTGCAATCAATTCTGCAAAATCTTGCAATGCAAAATTGAAAAAGTAACGTACCCAAATCAGCCTTTCCAGTGTGAAGATCGTTTATCATGCCCGACCACTGCCCGTTCTGCTTGTATCCCCATCGGTGGCTGAAGATGTACCGAGGAGTGGCGTTAAGCATTTGAAAAGCTAGCTTCACATCCATCCAGCAAATCTTTGCGATCGAGTCGAATTGGAGTTCCCTAAAAGATTAATACAGGCTCTTGGTTATCATTTACCTTTTAAGTAACTCTGTGCAACTTCTTGTTTGGATAAGCTGCAGTTATCGCCTTTAATTTTTTCAGTACAATCTGTACAATACACCAAGTAAGACGTACTTACAATCTGTTTTCCCTTGGCAGATGGTATTGAGTCGTGTTGCTATCTTGAATCACATTAGCCATGGTCAGAGGGTGTCCCATAACGTCCCTTCGTCTTCGGAAAAGCTCTCTATGGGGTCTAGTGTCGATAAAAGTTCCATTGAAATATCCTCTTGGAGTTTTTATCATTGGTTGAGAGGATGAAGATCTATGGACTAAAAAGTAAAAAGGCAACAATAATTAAATGTACCTATTTGATTGCGCTCAAGTTATAGTGTTTGATATCAATGACTTACGTTCACTCATTTTGTACCCATGGTCGTCCCTTTCAGCTAACACCACATCACTGTTTGGCAATAAAGGACAATCCATAAGAAGATCTAGACTGGTCTGATTAATATTTGTACCTGATAAGACCAGCCATCGAAAAGGAGAGCTGAAAAGTTTTTTCCTTGTGCCCTACAGAAAGTTTTATTAGTTTATATATATTTATATTTTTAAAGGATAACTGTGAGAATAGAAACATCATACATACAGTGAAAATAATATCGGCAATATTTGGGCAGTTATAATCGACAAGAAAAAGCACATTGTGCAATAAATAATCAGGAGCATTGTTGCCCATTAATGTTGAAGACCTAAACCCAGCTTTAGATAATTCATTCACTAATTTCACCACAGTACCTGAAATAAAACATGATAATGACTTCGGTTATTATTTAAATAAACTAAATTATAAAAATACATATCAATTTATTATACTCGTGTCCCAACACAGATCCCAAAATATTGTTTGAGTTGGCGTTTCTTCATTAAGAATGTAATGTTTAATAAAATTGGTCGTAAAACTGTCCCTTGCAGTAACCCCATTGTTTATAAATAACGCAAACACAACCAACTCCAAATACTTCATCATAAGAATAACTAAATTCACAGGCACCGCACGAATAGACTTAACTGGAAATGTAAACTTCAAGCTCTGTGGCAGTTTATAGCAATTATTTTAATTTGACTAGGTGAGTAAACATTATCAAACGCTTTAAGTAAGACGCCTGGCTATACTCGAAGTTATTTATCAGTAAGTAGGCATTATTGATTACATAATGGCTGAAATTAGTAGGCACCATTTATCCTCCATATTTAAATGCTTTAACAGTTTCAAAATCTTAAAATGTATGGTATCAGTTAAATGTATACGATTTTCTGTGCAAGTTTGTTGTTAGTTAATAGAAACAATGTAATTACTTTTCATTTGCACATTTTTTGCTTTAAATAATTATTTTTTAAATAAATATTGTTCCCACTTAAGTGACTTAAAATTTCGTGTAACAAACAACATGAAATAACTCTTATTATTACAGACAGCTTTTATAATATTTAATGAGTAACTGTCTAAATACTAGGCTGGGAAATTACCCTTAATTGCCACTTTCCAAGTGAAGCAAACCATAATTTGATTGAAAAGGAATTAGGATAGTTAACTGGCTTCCGTTTGCTTAACTTACGATCGGAAAATTAACTATACTTAGCTTACAGAGGTTTATTTTATTTAATGATAGTGTTTTACCTATAGAATCAGAAATGAGGAGATCCGCAGGAGAACCAAAGTAACCGACATAGCTCGCAGAATTGCTAAAATCAAGTGGCAGTGGGCGGGGCACATAGCTCGTAGAGACGATGGCCGTTGGGGCCGGAAAGTTCTCGAGTGGCGACCACGGGCTGGAAGACGTAGCGTGGGCAGGCCTCCTACTAGGTGGACCGACGATCTGGTATAGTCTGGATGCGGGCAGCGCAGGACCGTTCATTGTGGAAAACCTTGGGGGAGGCCTTTGTCCAGCAGTGGACGTCATTTGGCTGAAACGACGACAACGACGATTTTACCTATTATGAAGAATAATACAGACGTTACGTCATGTGATACATTGAACTTCACACTTGCATAACGATGTGAGAACAAAATGAAAACAATACTTAAATGAATGATCACTGCAAATATTATACGTAAGTACATTCTACTTATTATATTCGTGAGTAACAACTTACACCTGTCCTTAATTATACATTTTGTAGTAATACAAGCGATAATAATTATAATTTAAATGACTATCTAAAAAAACAGTGTTGTTCAAACTTTTTACAAGTTTTTATTTTTATAGTGACAGCAGGCAGACAGCTACATGGAGGGAGATGGGGTGAATTTTCTATTCATTTTACTTTTTCAAATCTAAAATGTATGTGTGAAGAAACTATACTTACTGTTTTAAAATGGATGATTATGCTAACTCTATCTAATATTATACTTTAAATTCAATACTTTATAGCTTTTGACTACACCCATCAAATAAAACTGAGCAACTACGAGACGCTAGATTAAAGTATGTTGAGACATAATATCATATTATCGGGTGCGCCAAAGTTCACCTAAATTTTC
>NW_021136977.1:0-8050 GCF_004193835.3 Ostrinia furnacalis | reverse complement strand
TGTCTAAATATGCCCGGCAGTTGATTGTTAAAGCTGATGTGATGACTCAAGAATATCTGCATGCTTGTGATTGTTGAACTAAATATTGGAACTCAACCAGGCAAAAATACTTGTGGTGAATCGGATTACCGTTAGCATTTTAACATAAAAAGCTTTTTATCATTTTGTCGGCTAGTTTAGCAACAATATCTTATTTATCTAGGTAGGTACTCTGGTAATTGATATCCGCCTGTCAGTTTACATGTACTTTGGTTAATGAATGATAAACATGTCTGACCTAAAAGCAACAAAAAGCTTGGATGAAATAAATGGACACTCACGTACTTAGCTGACACCCCTTTTTTTTTCTTTTTTTTTTCGGGGAAAAATGCATTGAATTGCATACCTACCCTACGGGGACAGGGTAGGTTATGTGGGGCTCACCAAGTCAGAAGGACAAGGCATATCCACTAAAAGACCCCGGTGCTCCATCATTCGCCTTAAGTGGGAAGGAACTGTGGGATTCCGGACAAAGCCTTCACTACCACAGTAGATTAACATATCTACTTTTTACCCGACTACCCAAAAAGGAGGGTAATGTTTTAGTGTACAAATAAACTGCGGGTAGGTAATCCACAACGTAAATTGACTGGGCTGTACGATAAGAGCACTTTCACATTAGGGCGTCAGAAGCGCGACAGCAGCGCGGCAGCGGCGTTTTTATAATGTGAAGGCAGGCATCCGCTGTCATATAGTAAGAAATTATCCGCAGCGCGTCTGTTGTGCGTTTGTCACACTGCTAAAGTCACCTAAATGTGAAAGCGCTCTGATGCAATACTCAATCGTTTCATTTCACAGTAAAAGTGAAGTACAACTCATCCTCTTCTACTTCCAGACAGACACAGACTCCTCAATCCCACCCCCACGCGTGGACCTCCGCCAGTTCCCGAAACGTCAGCACACTGGCGACTGGCTGGTCATCTTCCGCGTCATCATGCCGATGTACATGGTCATGACGCTGTCTCAGTTTATCACGTATCTGCTGATGTTTGTGGTGGGCGAGAAAGAGAAGAAGATCAGGGAAGGGATGAGGATCATGGGGCTGAAGGACTCGGTTTACTGGTGAGTGGGTTTAGATATGGCGCAAGTACACTTTGCGAGACGAGAGCGCGATCGCGAGCCTGCACACCGAATTATGGGCGACGCGCGGTAAAACTAACTGAAGTGCGTGTTTACACTATACATAGTTATTTTCGCCAATAGTCTTTGCTCTTTTCAGATTGTTTTGTGATTTTACGGTTGAGGATTTGAACTTTGTGCTACTGGATACGATTATGGGGCATTAAAAGAAGATGAGGTAGAAATTAATGTTACAGTTACATAACTAGAATGACTCACGTGTTTTGGAGGGCACATTAAGGCCGTTATCACAAAATAATAAATAATATTACCAAAAACCAAAGAAGAACCAAGCCGTAGCAAGTTTCAAGTTTCTCACGCAGTGAACCGACGATCTTGTGAAACTCGCGGCGAAAGCACTTGAATGCAGGCAACATAGGTCTAGTCGTTTTGGATATCCTTGAGGAGGCCTTTGTCTAGCAGTGGACGTGTTTTAAATAAAACGCCCGAATGGTCATAGAAACATTTTCACAAAAAAAACTTAGTAGGTAAATAGTTATTTAATTTACTTTTGATTTTTTTTCAGGGGTGCTTGGTTCCTGATCTACGCTGTGTTTGTAACAATACTCTCCATCGTCAGTACTGTCCTGCTTTTTACTTTGAAGGTATGAATTCTTTCAAAAAGTTCTATTACACAGAGAAAAAATGAGAAAAGAGTTTCCATGTTTTTAAAAAAGCATTCAGATATATTTAAATATCGAACCTCTTTTCAGGTTAGTTTACGAGTTTTTTTCGAGAAGTAATTTGCGATAGTTACTGAAAAAAGTTTGACTGCATTTTGTAACTGGCCGGTAAAATTAATCTTTTAAAAAACAAATTTTGCGATGCTATTTTATTTCGACCTTTCCTTTTTTACACGAGTTCCATGTTGTTAAATAATTTATTATTACGATGTATTCAAGGTTTCTCTTAATGAGTGGTCTATGCAAATATTTGAATACATTTTGCAGGTATTCCAGCATTCTTCGTACATCCTCATTTTCCTGCTGATGCTGCTTTTTGGATTCACCATCATCACCTTCGCGTTTATGTTGACACCGTTTTTCGACCGAGCTAGAGTGAGTAACTTACTTTTACTTAATTAAGATACTTTTATTAGCTCAAGTTTTTAGCTGTAAGATACGATACGTCTTTCCCGGGACAAACTTGACCTAATAGTCCCATGTAAGATAAATTTTGTAGGACGAAGAACTGTGGTGATACTACATTGTTATAAAAATTCTTAAATTACAACGTTTTTTGGACAAATGAAGTCCTACAACTTGGTACGTACTCAATTTTTAATATATCGTGAAACGGTTATGAATTAACTGGCTACATACCAAACCTTTCAATAAACCTTAGTTTGCTTTTTTTTAAATTAGGTGTATTTTACTTTTTTTAATTAACTATTCGCTTTACCTCAAAAGGAAAAGTTGGAAAAATGTAACCTTCTAACAAACTTTCAACAAATTATAAATATTTACAAAGCTCTAATAAAATTGTGAGTCAATTCCCGAGGTAAGTATGGGAGCACAGGAATAGGAGGGGTGACATTGACATATTATGACGTGACAGAGCATACAAATCTATGGGTCTAGACAAAGTGCAAATTATAATCGCAAACCAGTCGCAAAGTGGTCGAAAAGCCCCTTTTTTGTATGGAGTTTTGACGGATTCGATTTTCGATTCGATCAAAAAGTGCGTTTTGTCTAGGGGGGCTGAAGGAGACCTGAAGTCTCGCTGACGTTTGTGACGTTAAGTCACAAACACACCCTCCCTTACCACTTCCAAACCTCATGCACTGACTCAGAGGACCGATTTCACATTAGGGCGTTAGTAGCGCGACTGCAGCGCGTCAGCGGCGTTTTTATAATGTGAAGGCATGCATCCGCTGTCACATAGTATGAAATATTCGGCAGCGCGTCGGTCGCGCGTTTGTCGCGCTGCTAAATCGCCTAAATGTGAAAACGCTCTTAAGCGCTGGACCTATAGTCGTAAACACGTGTTTATTTAACTACTTCACCTCCAGACGGCCGGTATCCTGGGCAGCTTCGCCGTGAATCTGATGAGCGGGCTCTACTTCATCCAAGTGTTCGTGTCCAACGCCGACTCGCTCGCCTTCTGGTTCGTCTCGCTCATCAGCTCCAGCTGTTACGCACTGGCTATGGATAAGGTGAGGTTTATCTTCATCATCATCATCATCATCATCATCATTACCTTCAACAGAATCATCTGCTTCTTCTTCTATTTCGTCCTCATCATCATTTTCATCATTATCATCTTCATCATTATCATCTTGATCACCCTCATCTTCGTTTTCAAGTCTCTCTAATTTTATCTGTATAATTTACCACAGGCACGCCGATCAGAGTTGGGGACGCCTGATGTCTGTATATCTGTCCCTGTCATGTAGTACCAGCAGAGTAGAATAGGACCACCTTTATTCTTCCAGATGTCGTACGAGATGACTAAGGAAGAAATATTATGCGAATAAAAAATACGGCCTGACATAGAAAGGCCTCCCTTCTGAATGACCCTAAAGGCTTTTTAAGAGCAATATTGACGATGTGCAAGTACCTAATATGTATTTAATCAGTCCACTCCAGACAATTTTTTTTTCATTCTGGGTAATTTGATTAATGTGTTGTTCCAGGCTCTGGTCCTGGACATGGCTGGCGTGGGCGTGACGTGGGACAACCTGTGGAGCGGGCCCGGCGTGCCCTTCGGCGGCAGCCTCATCATGATGGCGGTGGACACGGTGCTCTACGGCCTCTTCGCCTACTGGCTGGACGCTGTCATCCCGAGTGAGTGATCATCATAGAGAGAGTCTATACTGACTCTATTGTAAAGTGTGGGCCACTCTATGAGTGGGCGTGACGTGGGACAACGTCTACGCGAACGGGGTGGAAGCCGTCATCTCGAGTAAATGATACAGCATGGAAGGAGTCATCGCTGTCTCTAGTCTAGATGCTTGGGGCTCTAGTTCTGGACTTGGAAGGAGTGGAAGTGGGAAAATCTCTAGCGTCATAGAGAGGTCATTACTGTATCTAATGAAGACACCTCTTGGGCTCTAAGTTTCTGGGATATGGCATGACGTGGGACAACCTTTGGATCGGGCCCGGCTTGCCGGCTTGTCAAGTATCTGTCTTGGGGTCTTATCTTTGGAATTTGGGTTTTGACGATATTCTAGCATTACCATAAATGTCTTGATTCGTCGAGTCGCATTAAATAATCAGTTCTACCAATTTTCTAGTCTTAACTTTTCTGTCAAGCTGCTCCAGCTGAATGTTAGCTAGCTGCTAGTCTAAACTTGTACCAAATAAATAACTTGAAAGGTGGGAATCGAACCTACAATCTTTTGCTTGCTGGGCAATGTTCTTCCATCTGAATGTAATACGCTGTTACGGCCAGCGTTTGTTTCATCAATGTTGGGTAGTACTACCCTTAACTCTTAAGATACGACTCTTCACGCTAAGAAAAAAATCAATAACTAAAGTTTTACCATTCGCAGGCGAGTACGGCATCAAGCAGAAGCCGTGGTTCTGCCTGATGCCGTCGTACTGGATGGGCAGCCGGCGCGGCCGCGTCTCCGCCGTCCACTTCCACTCCAACGGCGATACTGCGCACAACAAGGATATCGAACCAGTGCCCAGGTATGTCAGTGTTCCTGATCCAAGAACAAGATGAAAAGGTTTATTGACTCCAAAAAGTTTAGAATGGAGAATTCTCTTAGTTACTGTGATCTCTATTACAAATAAGAAAAGCCTAACATCAGGAGAGATGCCTTTATTCGGTTAAGGACAGATTCTGTTTAGGACAGATTAGGTTTACGACAGATTCTCTTTATGACAGATTCGTTTTATGACGGATTTTGTACAGTCAAGAATAAAATGTTTTTTTAACCAACGCAACGTCTCATGAATAGAGTTAACCAATTCCCCCTACTATGTAATATAAAATTATGGAAAACTTCTTTCTATATATGTTACTCTGGTACCTATTGTGTATTTATTTTAGTCGTATGACTGCTTATGAGTTGCCAAATATTCCATTAATAGCGTCGTGTATACGACGAGAGCACAAACTGAATATTTTGAAAATGTTTTTTATTTTAATTTAAAACGTGTGACTGAAATATTATGATGTGATATTATGTAACTAGCGGCCGCCCGCGACTTCATACGCGTGGACCTCGTTTTACCCATATCGTTTCATGTTGATAGATGGCGTTTCACGGCATGAATATTTACTAATTTCAAAAACAGTAGTTTGTCCAGCGCTTTTTTTTATTTACTACTTGCTTTCCGCCCGCGGCTTCGCGCGCGTGTACTACATATTTTACGGAACCCTATTTTTTTCCAAAATAATATTTAGCCTATGTTACTGTATTTAAATGAAAGAAGTGCTAAATGATAGAAATTTTGTTTAGATACTGAAATCAATCGAGTTTAAAAACAAAATCTTGTCTTATCTCCTATCGAAAGTGAAGGAACAAGAGTTTGCCAGTGTGTTATTTCTAGGTGTTCAGTTTGCGGTAAGTTAAGTTTTATTTTAATAATTACTATCGTAAAGACGTAAAAGTTATTAAGGTAGAGAGCTAGAAATGTAAGGAATAACGAACCTGTATGAAAGAGCATTATTGTCATCTGTTTACAGTACTTTTGAATGATAAGTAGGTACAAGCTTATCACACACACAAAAGCATGGTTTAATTAAAAAAAAAATGTAGCTTCTGTAAAATTTTTTATTTTGCGGAAGGAAGCAAATTCGTGTAAAAGGTTTTTTTATTAAAGACCTACTTAATTAATTAGTTTTTAGAACAAAAAATAAACTCGTAACGTGATAAGGTGTAAGTAACTAATTTACTCATTACATTTTTAGGGTAGATTTGGATTAAGCTCCGTCCAGTAGTCGTCGTTGAACTCACAGCTGATTGTGGCTGATAGTTGACTGACTCATGGGCGAGCGCGGGTAGTGGGGCGCGGGACGGGGGGCGCAGCGTTTGCCCGGGTCACCGGGTGAGCGCCGCGCGCCGTTTGCGTTGGGGGACTATTCTGCACTGTAGTGGTCGATTATGGAAATCGTAGATATTTAAAATATAATTTAAAAAAAATTTGAAGTCAGTTTTTTTGCTGATTCGTGATCAGAATAAGCTACTTAATCAACTCCCTAAATATGGCGGGTATTGAAATCAACAACCTGTTTAAAATTATGAAAATATATTTATTTATTTATTTTATTCTTTATTATTTTTTTCAAAACACATCAGACACGCTGAATTATTACATAATTATCACTTTTGGGCTCTATTTCTGTGTCGAATTTATGAATGCTGTGTTCTGAGGGGATGTCTTCAAAGTTCGAAAAGTATCATGTAAATCAAGTTTTATTTATTTCTCTGCATTCTCGAGACAACGTGCTACTTAATCGTCATATAAATATTTACTCATTTTGTTGAAATATTGTAAAAACCTATTTATACGATGTTAGGTGATGATAAATTAAAGCATGCGTAACTAACACCCTGGGGTAATTTTCCACCCCACCTACCTGTACAAGCCAAACAGATGATTTTTTTCACATCCCGCGTCTACGAGCTTGAAGCGTACACTCTGCATTGAGAATACACAAAACGACATTGCACTAGCTTCGGTAGAAAAAAAGATATGTCAATTTTTATGCGCCTGGGGTAAATAATTACCCCACGGTGTTACTTAAGGGTTAAAATTTTAAGACAAAATTTAGAACACCAGCGGGGTTACTCTGAAAAACCTTTATCCGTAGTTTCGAATTTGCTATCTCTCTCACGCAAAGCATGAGAAACGGTGACAGATAAAGTCGAAACTACGTAAATAGCATTTCGGAGTAGACCTGCAGAAGTGGCATAAGTAGACCCTTGAAAATTTACAGAAATAAGGAATTTGGAATTAAAAAAGTGACATTAGATCTCATTGCCTAAAAATTATGCTTCAGGTATAACCAGCTATGGCGTTTCAATGACGACCCTAGAAGAGGTGTTCCTAAGTCTAGAAGGAGAGAACGCAGAAGAGACAGAAACGGTGGAAGGCGTGTCTTCGGTAAAGCTTGTGAGAGCGCGGGCGCTCTCCAGGAGTCTGTCTTTGCAGAGCAAGACCTTGAGCTATCAGGTGAGGGTCTTTTATAATGCAAGAATGAACGATGAAGTATCACTCAGTACCTCTAGCATGAATATTGAACAACTTTCGTCTTCGAATCGTTTGCGTATTCGATACAATTCGATACTCAACCTTCGAATTAAAAGATCACGTGACAATTTTGATTCTCAAAATAAGTTTCGTGCAACCATTTCTCATACTAAGTTCACTTTACGACACGTTTACAAGGGCGCTGTTGTAGTTTTCATACTAAATCTTTTGATGGCGATTCGAATACGCAAACGATTTGAACACGAAAGTTTTTCGTGCTAGCCGTACCTACTGTATTCACAAACGATGCTTGCTTAAGTAAAGCAGCAACGCTATGCGAAGTCAAAAGCACAGCATCACTCTGCCATCCAAGTATTGTCTATGAACAGGTTTTTGGGACCCTGTGCGTCCACGTGCGTCGTGCACTGTGACTGTGACACCTCATAGTAATGTTTGTGAATACAGGTGTAAGCTTGATAATATAGCATCTGATTTTAAGGTTCTACCTACAGAGCAGTTCCACTGAGTCAAAAGTATTTTTAAGAATAGAGAAATGTCACATGAGCTGATAATATTTCAATCAAATCTGGCGAACTTGCTAATAGAATTAACTTACTAATGGTTCATCGCCATAAACCAAAGAAGAAGAAGAACTTACTAATGAAATTGATGAAGATGTCACGTAGTGGAATTGCTCTGCCAAAATTAAAAGTATTGGAAATAACCATGGACCTATAAAAAAAGTC
>NW_021136976.1:0-3161 GCF_004193835.3 Ostrinia furnacalis | reverse complement strand
TTTTATTATTATACGTTATTATTATGTTCTTTAACGATTTTTGCATAAAGGAGTCAGTTCCATTTTATATGGACGAAAAACTCAGAATCAATTATTGGGACTAAATGAAGGTACCTTATATTAATTTACCCCAACCAAAGCTCAATGTCGTTATCGATGGAGTACTTACAATATTGGTAATACAGGGTGTATGGCGCATCGTGTGCCAAAATGATTTGGCGGATAGAATGGGTCATTTCCTATATTTTCAGCCCCCATAACACGTTCCATGTCAGGCGGCTACTTTTATATTAAGTTTTTTAGTAATTTCACCAAAATACCCAAATCGGATCATTTAATTTCGATTTAAAAAAAAAAAATTTACCAGAAATGGCTGTGTATGACTAGTTTCTATTTCCGTGAATAAAAATAACTTTAAAGGGTCATCGTTTTACAGACATAAGTGACATTAAACACGCGTCGCCGATCGATGTAAAGGCTATCTCAAAGATCGACTTTGAGAAGTATTTTGAGAATTGGAAGAAGCGCTAACACACGTGTATAATGTATAATAGGGACTATTTTAAAAGTTTAAATACTAATGTAGATCAATAAATAAATACTTTTCTGAAAAAACGAAAATTCCCGTTATTTTTTAACAGACTATGTATACATACATAGGGTTGCCAGGTCCAGAAACACAAAAGCCGGACTCTGTGCTTCATTTGGCCGGACATTTTACTTTAAAATTAGTGTCATAGCTCACGAAGTACTATCATCATCGGTTGCCCAGCGCTTGATATTATTCCGTAGCTCGGCTTTCTTTCGCATAAAAAGCCTAACAAAAGCCAGACAGGCTGGACAAGACAATATTTGGCCAGACAAGACCGTAAAAAGCCAAACATGTCCGGATAAAACCGGACACCTGGCAACCCGATACATATATGTGGGATTGTGAGATTGTTCAATTGAAAATAATGGTTTTATTCGTTCTTCATTTTATTAAAATCGTCTTAGAAAATCGTACCTCCATCTTTCTCAGACAGCTAACGTCATCTCCCAAATCTGACATCTCACCATAAACTTAATTAAAAATAAAAACTAAACCAAACTCCTTATTCCCACACGGCCTTCCTGATTATTCATCTGTCCCAGATGAAATACCTTCGTCTTCGGTAACAATCCACGTCTTCATAAAATCAGGGTCTTCTGTATTTCCAATTCTCAAATCACCTTTCTCGTATGTTCTAGCTTTCTTTCTTTTCTTGTTGTAAGTTCTAACACTTCCATCTTGGATTGTCTTTATAGATTCTCTTGCCTTTTCTCTTAACTCTCGTCTTGTCTCGTTCATTCTCTCCACGTTCTCCTCTTCTATCATCATAACAAGTTCATCATCTCTTCTATTATTGATCCGGTTAAACAGTCCTTCTTTTCCTCCCTCGTGATTCTCTCTTATAATTTCGTCATGCCTATTCTCCGGTACTACAAATAATCCATCTTCATTTCTCTCTTTGGGCAACATGTCATTCTGGTAGGATTCTTTCAGCATCTGAATAGGTTCGTCTTCATCTTGTGCTTTCTTCAGTCGTGCAGTCGTCTCGGTAAGTACTAAACAGCTTAGAGCGTCGGCGTGTTTCATTCCAGGTCGGTGTTCAATCTGACTGTCTTTACTCGTCTTTATTTCATCTGTAGGTTTGCAGTCTTCTAACATTGTCTGAATTTTAGTCATGTGTCTAGAGTCGCCTATGTCGTATACTACTACTGTATTATCATCTTTTCCCACTACTTCAATATTAATCTGCGCGCGCGTTATCGGTACATCATCTTTTGCTACTTTCAGAATAGTCAACGTCTTCTTCGGTTCATTATTGGGACAATCATCACGCTTGTGTCCAAAGTCATTGCATCTAAAGCATCTAATTCCCTTTTCGCATGCAGAAGATTGATGATCTAAAGCTCCGCAGTTATAACACCTTTTCTTAGGATTATAATCATTGCCTGATCTTCGATTACCTTGACTTCCTTGGTAATTTGACGTCGTAGGTGTCGGTTTCGCTAACTTCTTCATAAATTCGCTGTATATCTCTAATTTCTTCCTGAACTCCTTAATATCCGCGGCGCCATAAAGTATAACTTTATTCGTCTCAACGTCTCTAATTCCGTCTATAACGTATTCCATCAGGGCAGCATCTTCAACTTTCCCATGCAAAGCTATCTCTTTCATCGACAAAAAGTACTGTTGGTAAGTTTCATCACTCTTCATCTTCCGTTCAACTAGTCTCTTGTGGATCGTCGCGCTATTTAGTTTGGGTGCGAATTCTTCTATAAGCTCTTTCTTCAAATTAGTGTAGTCTTTAGCTCTACCAATAGACCTCAAAAACAACTTAGCAGTTCCTCCCAGCAACCTCTTCGCATAAACTAACTTCTCCACATTAGTCCACTTCATCAAATCAGCAACATCTTCAAATTCTTCTATAAATTCCGTTACAGGGTAGGTATCATCGCCAGTAAAAACATTCATTGACTTCTCTAAGTCTCGGAACGATATCTGAACCCCAACGTCTTGACATTCTTGGTATTCTTCATCCTCGCTCGGTTGCTGACCTTTCTTCTTCAGCGGCATCTTCGGTAAAATATCTTTTGTCTTTTTCGTCTTCGTCGTAAGTCGTCGTCGTAAGTAAGATACTTACTTGAAATCATCAAAAATAATCACCGTCGTAACAAGTCTAACAAAGCAACATCTTTCGTCTTTCGTCGTATTTTACATCTTGAATCTTCGTCTTTCGTCGTCTTGAACCATTAGTTTCCAATGATGAGCTTGACTCCCATGATCACTGCTCAATCCCCTTAATCCCTGCTCTATCCCGGACGAGCCCCCAAAAAAGTTGTGGGATTGTGAGATTGTTCAATTGAAAATAATGGTTTTATTCGTTCTTCATTTTATTAAATAAAATTATGTACTATGTATCATGCATGCATAAAAAAATGTACTATGTATCATGCATGATTGAAAATTCTTAGCTTTCTCCAGTAATACTGATATTATTATACTGTGACTCGCCACCCGCCAGACAGAGGCGATTTTGTCAAAAATATTGACAAATCGCGAACTGTCACAGGAATAAAACTGACACGCGTCCGTCCTCCGTAAGCGCCACCGCGCGACTGATTGAGATTGTTCA
>NW_021136975.1:0-1957 GCF_004193835.3 Ostrinia furnacalis | reverse complement strand
TACAGGGTGGAATTTTGTAATGCCACCTGGAGGGAAAGTACTCTTAATATTGTATATAGAAAAAAAATCTCAAAGTAAACATTCCTTTATTTTTGAAAGGAAATAGAACTGCTTTCAAAAATTTCCAAAAATTAGCTTGCCACGCCCGGGAATCGAACCAACTAAAATCTGTTAAAAATTACACCCTGTATTTTTATTGCATCGATCGTTAGGGTCAAGTATAAGGATGGAATCTCTCTAACAAACTTGATAAATCAAATGAAAGGAAATCCATAAAATCTTAAATTATTTTAATCATGTACAGAAATTGTATGGTATGGTAGTGAATTTTCGAAAAAATTTCGAAAATCTATGAATGCAGTTCTTTTCCTTTTCAAAAATAAAGGAATGTTTTCTTCAAGTATTTTTTTTATCTGCAGTATTAAGAGTACTTTCCCTCCAGGTGGCATTACAAAATTCCACCCTGTATGTAGTAGGGTAGGAGGCACTCTAGTGCTGGTCTAGGACAAGACAAGAGCCTTATGGTGTTCAAGGCGTGTGCCATACGGGGACACGTGTACGAGGAGAGAGAGAGCCGGCTGTATGACACGGAGCGGTTTGAGGAGCCCGTGTGCTGCAATAATGTGAGTTATGATACTTGTAGTAAAGTAGGGGTACTCTAGTGCTGGTCTAGGACAAGACAAGAGCCTTATGGTGTTCAAGATGTGTACCATACGGGGACACGTGTACGAGGAGAGAGAGAGCCGGCTGTATGACACGGAGCGGTTTGAGGAGCCCGTGTGCTGCAATAATGTGAGTTATGATACTTGTAGTAAAGTAGGGGTACTCTAGTGCTGGTCTAGGACAAGACAAGAGCCTTATGGTGTTCAAGATGTGTACCATACGGGGACACGTGTACGAGGAGAGAGAGAGCCGGCTGTATGACACGGAGCGGTTTGAGGAGCCCGTGTGCTGCAATAATGTGAGTTATGATACTTGTAACAGGGTAGGGGGTACTCTAGTGCTGGTCTAGGACAAGACAAGAGCCTTAGGCCGGGTTCCCACTATGCCGGACAGGCATTTCTGCCGGAAACCGGACACCGGACAAGGGTGTTCACATTATACCGGATCACCGGATCCGAAATCCGCAACTCGTTCACATTACTCCGGTCCGGTGATTTTGCCGGCATTTTGTGTAGCGACAAAACGCTCGGTAAAAATGCCGGGCTCGGCGAAAAAGCCGGATCCGAGATAATGTGAACAGCTTCATACAATTTGTACTGCCGCTAGGCCTTCCGGCGATTTTACCGGACCGGGAGATCTGCCGGTCCGGCATAGTGGGAACCCGGCCTTATGGTGTTCAAGGGGTGTACCATACGGGGACACTGTACGAGGAGAGAGAGAGCCGGCTGTATGAGAAACACAAGGTCAGCAAATAGACTAGTATTTGACTTCTGCCCAAAAATCGCACTTTGTCATAAAAATTGTTATTCTATGTGCATTAAGGTTTATAACAAAATTCCTGAAAGATTTAAAATAGGTCCTGCAAAAGTAATGACCAGAATGCTTAGGGAATGGCCAACCACTTCTTGCTTTTACAGTGTTCAGGAATTTCTGGACAAAAATTTGCATGTTAATGTATTTTAGCAGAATAGAGCACTTTGTATTTACAATACTATCTGTATCAACCTATTCTTTGCAAATAGATGTCTTTGTCTTTGTCTATGACACAAAGCGGTTTGAGGAGCTGCAATAATGTAAGTGATATAAGGTTTACCCTATAAATATCAAAATCTCGACCTTAATACAAGGTAGTAAAGTTTAAAGAACCCTTAAAACAAGTCCTATAAGCCAAGCTCTTGGTTGGGTCAATTTGTATTGCACAGACTAAACTAAAGTAAAGAAATACATACATAGGTAATAAAATTATTATGTGTACTTAACAGGTTCACTCGCATTATAAAATGGGACAATATTA